>NC_091952.1:194428816-194728816 GCF_031021105.1 Erythrolamprus reginae | reverse complement strand
TATTGCCTAACACAAATAGGACTAATCCTAGACAATGACCGAAATACTTTAACCTTATAAGCCTTTGATTATAACCCAGAGGGTGAGAGTTATAAGGTTATGAACTTGTTTAATATCATGGAAACTTCATAATAAATGCTAAATCCCAACTTTAATAGAAAATCATTCTAAAGCAGCAATATATCCCTTCTGAGAATCATAAATACTTGTGATATCAAAATGAAAATTGGATGGATTACCCCTAATCCTCAAGTGTTCATTGTAAGAACTGATGATTTGCGCTTCTCTCTATCTAATAACTCACAAGAAAAATCAGGAAGGAAGTTGATTGACAGGTGGACTTTAGTTAACTTGTTCAAGAACTCACATGCTTTATTTCTCATATAAATGGCTCTTTTCTAATCAAAATAATAATTTTCTTTTTTGTTGTTAACACCATTATAATAGTTCTTTACAAGCCTTCCCTGCCTCTTCCTCCATCCCCCCCCTCTCTCCACACACACACACACACAACCCCACAAATACACATCCTTCTTATGAATTATCACACTGCAGTGCACACCTTTTTAGAAGAAGTGAGCTGATTGAAGAAGTTGTTCAATCAGCAGTTTCACTGATGAATATTCATTTTCTGCTTATTTTAAAATTGGATCATGGAGACATCTGTTGCCTGTTTCTTAGACTCAATCAAAGCACCTGTCACCCTCTTGTCTGACATCTTTTAATTTTTGGGGAGGACAAGTGCTGTTTTATCAACTGAACCTTATAAATTGAGTGGCCAGAAGGGGTGCATGGGTTCCCAGAAATGCAGAACAATATTGTTTTTTTAAAAAATCTATCTTCTTTCAAAAAGGCATTTCATATCTAACATAAATATGAAAGGACGCACTCCATCTGTGTGTGAGGAAGATCATGGTGACATGATCCTCCCTTCTAATTTTTCACATGGTCATTATACATTTCAGATATAATGGCTTAAGTGTATAATTTAATCTGTATGTTTTGCATATTTAGTCTATGTTCGTAAATGAAATCATCGGGGCTTATAATTATCCAAGTCTCCCCAACCATATATTTTTATCAGTTCTGGATATATTATATGAAAAGTTTCAAGTGTTTGTATCAATGGGATCAATAGAAACATATACTTGAAGGAACTATTTTGACCTGCATCTGCAAACTCTCCTCCATACAGAAATAATAATAAAAGTATCCACGTTCCATCCTTTGCTTGAATATAATTGATGCAGGGGAAACTCCTTCTTTTGCCTATTTGATCATACTATTAGGATTTGCACTAAGGGAGGCTCTGCCAAGTTCATTGTACACATGTTGTGCATTGATAATAAAGATTTGAATTTGAATTTAAACTATTAGGATTTATTTAAAGTAGCTTCAGTATAAATCTGGTTTTCTGCAATTGAAATCCATTATTCCATATTCTACACTTGGAGTAGAATTAGAAAGAGACATAGTTAATCACAGGCCCAGCATTTTCCAGCATTTCTCTTTCCCTTCCCTCTTTTTATTTTCTTTACACTTTTAAAAATTATTAATAAATGGAGTTTCTCAAGAGCATGAAGGAAAGAGCAATAAATGCTCAACATTCCACTCTTTGCTTTTCCACTGAAAGAAACCTCTGAAAATTGACTGAAGCTACCCCACCACCACCCCTTCAAAAAAAGTCCACACTTAATTGAAGTATGACTCTCAAATGGGTGCAGCCTGCCAGGATCCTTCATTGAATTAGACTTTTAGTGAAAACTGTAAATGAGTTGATGAAACCTACAAAAATAGAACTCAGCTCCTCCAGTATAGTTTCTTCTAAGACTTTTGCAAATACTCTTTTCTAGATCTGTGAAGCAGCTCTTCTGTGCTACTTTTATAACATAGTTCACTAAATCAGCTGCAAAGCAACAGTGTAGCAGTGTCTATTCTTTAAACTACTTTGGTCCAAGCTATGAAAAACCCAGAACTTCATAGAACATGGCTATATTCAACATTATATTTGTCTGTGAAACATGGCTGGACACATCCTTCCCTGACTCCATTATCACAGTAAGTGGTCAATGCCTAGAATGCACTGCTCTTTGGTTTCTTCCTCAAATCCCCAAAATGTTGATCTTAGACTATTGTTGCCCTCACCTCATTGCTAAGAGGTCTGTAAGTCCACCAAGATGTCTACCTTGCCTGCCCTAATATCACCCCCTTTATTTGTATCAATCTCATGTATTGATAACCATATTTATACCTACATCTGTTACCTAATACATGCTTGACCAAATGAATGAATGAATGAATGAATGAATGAATATCTAACCAAAGAGAACAAGGATCAATCAATAAGATCTTCCTAACTTTCTTATCTCCCAATGGTTGGAGGATCCATCTAACATTGACTTTTCAAGGCTAGAATAATTGTACATGCAGGCATTGAAAATAAAATATATTTTTTCTGTCTGTTTGTTTCTTTTTTCTATTAGACAAGAAACTCTAATAAAAACAAAAGAAATCTAATTTTTGTCAAGACTCTTTCTTTAAAAAAAAAATCCTTGCCTCATTTTTATTATAAGGTTGTGATTTAAAGTCAGTAATATAGTTTGCAATCTCTATGCTAAAATTCCTATTAGCCTTAGTTTCCATATGTAGCAGTGATGTCAAACGTTTTAGACACCAAGTGCCTAAGCTGTGCATGTGCATGCCCAAGCTGAAAGATATGCATGTGTGCATGAATGTTTGCATGCACAGACATGTGAGAATGCATGTATGCATGGATATGCACAAATATGTGCATGCATGGACATGCATGAGCATGCCCATACACAGACTTGCACAAATGTGTATATGTGTGGAGATGCACAAACACAGACATGCACGGACCTGTGAGAATGTGTTCAGAGATCCAAAGGCCAGCTGGTATCCCAACACTGGCTGCGTGGCAAGAGGTAATATCTTTTTCTTTCATGAGCTTCTGTTTAATCGGGAAACAGAAGCTCACAAAAGAAATACTGTGGTGATTTGACCTGGGATGATGGCAGACATGCCACTTCTGGAATGCATGCCATAGGTTCCCCATCATGGATATACCACAAAGAAATGACATGATACCATATTGTATAGTGCAGTGTTTCCTAATCTTGGCAACTTGAAGATATTTGGACTTCAACTCTCAGAATTCCCCAGCCAGCAAATGCTGGCTGGGGAATTCTGGGAATTGAAGTCCAAATATCTTCAAGTTGCCAAGGTTGGGAAACACTGGTATAGTGCACCAATTTTTCTCAACGTGCATAAGTATTTTTATTTTACAAAAGTGTCATTAAAGATATACAATAACAACAACAACCAAAATTGTCAAAATGGCTTTGAACAATCTTTCAAGTTTGATATATTTTATATTTACCTCATGCTTTAATTCCCAGGATTTTAATCCAGATTGCAATATGTGACTTTAAGTTTTCCTTGCCTGCTCATGGTCACATTAAATCTTCCTCGTTGTGAATATGAATTTTATTTAATGCTAATTATCTGTCAGAGTGGAATTTTCTCTGTGTGAAATTCAGCGAAGAAGGGGACATGTTATTTTATCAGTAATTATCTCACTACTTTGCCCGATGTACAATGCAGTAATAAAGTTAGCACTTGTAGTCATGTCTTAATGAAATGATCAAAATGAGTAAAATGAAACTATTTATGGTATTATATTTCAGCACATGTTAAGTATGAGTTCTAGTTTTAAAATATTTTAACGGTCCTCCATGTGCATGACAGGAGTCTTAACTAGGAATACTGATAGTAAAGTCTTCATTCCTTTGTATCTTATTTCAATGCTCTGCATCACATTGTGGAACTCCTTCCAAGATCCTTTATTTCTCTGGAAAATCAAGAGCTTCAAAATAATTTTTTTAAAAAAACATATAAAGAATCGTATAAATTCAAAGATTTGTGTGCCTAGCAAATTTTCACTTGCAATTTTCTTCACATATTTGTGTAGGGAAAGCATGGAGCATGAAAGACAATATCTGATTATCTTGCTTAGCAGGAAAGTTTCAAGATATCCAATCCATGGCTTTTACAGATTTTCTCTTTTATGAAGAGATTGCCACTGTTCCTGCCACTTTATTTTACTGTGTCTTTGCTGATCTGAAAAGTATTTTTCCACCTATAGTTGAAGGGTTGACACAGACGCTATTGCAATTCTGAAGCTTGAGTGGGGAAAAAATGTATTTCTCCCCCCGCCCCTCTCGATCTGTCTCCTGTCAGGCGGTTGAGCTGCTTGACTGGTGAAGTGAGGGTGTGTCAGAAGTTCTGCCTTAATAATTTGATGGAGAGGAAGGAAAGAAAGCGAGAGATTGTACTGCTGTATATTAAATGATAAATGATGTGGAAGACAAGTAGCAGGGAGGTCAACCATAAAATTGGCTGTAGAGAGTGAAACAATTCAGTTTCATAGTGTAGGAAAATACACTGCAGTGACATTGGAAATATGTTCTTAGTCGGTGACAAAAATTAGACCTAATAACTTCACAGTGTGCCAGCCACTCAATTCTACTGGGTTACTAATTGAAATGTTCACTACTTAAAATGTTGCCTTCTTAACAACTATTATGGTTTTAATAAGTACTACATCAAACATTCTTTATGTTAACTATCATCTCATGCCAACCAACTATTTCTGTTGATGTTATAATTAGTATCTCTGTCCTTCCTTGTGAAATTGCTCCTATAAACCTTTAACAATGGGAACTCTGTTACTGCAAGTCTAATGGATAAGAAGAAAAATCAAGGCATTTCTCTTTCTGGGATCCAGGATGTGTCATGCATTCTTCTGAGAGGCCCATCAAGTCTTGTACTTCCTTGACTTTTAGTGAGGGAAAAATCTATGGTTTTACAACATGCACTGATATTTCTCTTTTATTTTATTTTTACTGTTGTTTTACATTTTTCATAATTATCTATGGTGGTCAAATGTTCATATTGATGCAACAATTGCATTCTGATTCTCATGTTCCAAAAAGCATATTTATATGTGTTGGAAGTAATATTCTTCTGGGTTCAGTTCCAAGTGGGGAAAAAGACACCGGATTCAGGGAAGTTGCTTGGAAAGAAGGTTTAACTGCGTACAGAAGCGCATAGCATGGCTCTGAATAGAAAAGGTGGATCACATGCTTCTAGATGTTAGGTCAGGAAGAAAAGAGGGCAGCTGCTAAGAATCTCTGAGTTTTTATAATTTCTGTTGGGCCCCACCTCATAGCTTCCTATTCCTGTATAAGAAATGCACTCTGATTTGTTGTCAGATTCCCATGGTGCCATGCAGAAACAACTTTGTAGGCTGTGTTTTTCAGTTCAGGTTTGGTTGACCCTTTGCTGGGTTATGGTGGAATTAAAGGGCTTTGGGCAATTCCTAATATGGCTGTTGTTTGTTATATAGAATAAATTGATTCAGCTATTAACAATGGTGAGCTGGGCCATTCCTTGATGGTGGGGGCTACTAAGAATGAGTCTTTTTCCTTGTCTTAAAGCATGTTTCTGGAGATATTCTATATAATGTTATGCTTTTCAAAATATTTCCTAGGATATTTCCCTTTTCTAGGAGGGCGTGGATGCTAACCTCCTACAGATGTAAAACAAAAGGCAAGGTTAACAATGTATGTAAATCAAAAATAAACAAGGATTTATTACATTGGAGGTCAGTGCTTATAATAATGTGGATTTTGAAGAAGCAGGATAGAAACAGTAATTGATGCTTTTGAACCTAAGTATAGGAGAAGAGAATGCCATGGATAGCTAAGAAACAGATAATCAAAAACATCAACTCAGAGTTAAGATGCAAATTATCATTCTTTGGACACATTTCAGTATGTGGAGATTAAACACTTTGGAGAAGTCCATAATGCAAAGAAAGATGGAGGGAAAGACAAGAAGACAATTAGTAGAAAGTTGGATAGACTCAGTTACAGTGCAACATTGGAAGATGTGAAGAACCAGGAAGAAAATCTGTCCCTTATATTATATAAATGGAACTGAATGCTATATTTGCTTTGGGCATGAAGCCAGCTGGATGACTTTGAACAATCATTCTCTTTCTCAGCCCCAGGAACAAGACAATGGCATTTTGAAAATGTTTCCAGGAAAACTACAGATATTTGTCCAGACAATTGATAGGAGTGAAGACTGATGGTACCAGAACAAATGACTATATTTATTTGCTAATTATATCCATTATTTTCTTATTTACCAGGTGATCCTGCAAAGCCCCACCTATTTATATCTTTAGTTAGAACCATTTTTTATTTTTATTTTTTTAAAAATAGTGCATTTTCTGTTCTTTTCCTACTTTGGACTATTTTTTTCTTGATCCATTCCATAACTCTTTTTTTTGGTCCAAAAGATTTTTATGGCTTTTTTTAAAAAAATCATAGTGGCAGTCTTTCATTCTTTCCCTCCCTCCATCTTTTTCTTTCACACACCAATCTCCTTTTCACATTAACTATGTAACCAGTTTTTTTTTTCTTTTTAATTTGACCTCTGCTGTATTTACATAGGTATTACTGATCTGGTTATAATTATTTTTTATTATTATTGCAAATTTAGAGGCCACTGGATAGTAAGCACTTGAAACTATTTTAATAAATAAAAAGTTCAAAATTATTATCAACTTGTATCTTTTACACTGAAACATGTCATTATTTGCATCAAAGCTCTTTGAACCTCACTTTTGTGTCTTTATCAAAAAATCTGGGTACATTTATTGTCCTCTCCTCTTCCCTCCCCACCCCTCCCCTCCCCTCCCCTCCCAGTCCTTTGCTCCCATCCTCTCCTCTTTGCTTCCTAGAGAAGCCCACAACCGTTTATAAGGAAATCTGTAAACAAAAGCAACACCGTTGCCTTAAATAAACTTATTACAACAAAACCAAAGTCGGATTCATAAAAGAAAATCTCCAAATAAATAAGTAGGGAAAATGCCATGCAATCATGTCAACCTACCAATGTCTGTGGAAATAAATAAACCTAATTGTTTTCCAAAAAAACTATTGTTGTAGGCCATCAAATATTCCTCAGGTGATGGCTTCTTAATTAGGATATCACTGAGAAATCTTATTGTGTGAGAGCAGAAGAACAAGCCTTCAAACTGCTGGTGCTAGATCAGTTTATTTTCTTAGTTAGACATTTCTTTTTTCAATATTACTCTGAATTCTTGCTTTGGACAGCTGAATCTCCAAATAGTTGTTTTTGTTTTCAGCCCCTTTCATTGAAAGCTCTAGGGAACAGAGCAAATAAACTCTACATGTTAGAGATGCCAGTGTTTGCTTTTTGTTCTTTGTCAGCTCCACACCTCTCTTTGTGTAAGGGTCTTTGTCACACATTCACAAGATAAAGTATCCTAGTTACTTGAGGTACGTATTACAGTGAAATAATAGCTACTATATAAATACATTGGTTAATACACATTAATGATCTATCTGGTTATAATTATAATCAAAGGATCTTGGTTAACTCTCAAACAACATTGATTTCTGAAGATAGATCATTTTAATTAGTCCCTCATCCTTCCTAACAATGAAACGTCAAGTGTCACAGCTATCTCAAATGTCCCCTATACCCATGAGCAAGAGAGAGAGAGTTGACTCACACTATGCCAATCTGTGCTATCTCCCCAAGCCCTGACGTTTGCAATATATTTTGGACAATGGTCTATACTGATCTCTGGTTGCTTTGAGTGCCATGAATTCATACCTTGAGTATGAGAGGTCACCTCAGCAAGGATATTGTTTTTGTAAGGAGACAGATGCAATTCCAATAAATGATTGCACTTCTTCCTCTCCTTCTTAGTCATAGATGGCCACGTTAACCTGGGTCAAATCTGTTTCCCTCCCAATTCACCTAGCATGTCATTGTGGCATAACATTCATCAGATTTCTCAACCATGATCTTATTTCACTCTGAACATGCCATTGGCTAAAAATACCATATGGCAGAAAGTAAGGTCAGCAGCATGGGTGCCTTATACAGTCTGAGGCTCTGTAATAGCTGAATAAGCTCGGTTTGCTTTCACAAGGTTGCCTTGCAAAAGTCACAGAGATGTGGCACATTGACAAGAGTCTGGGGAGGGTACAGATGTTGTCTTCCTGCTGTGGCTGTTAACTACCTGTGAAAAAGTCATCATTGTAGAGTACATTTGATTGTGATTTTCTGGGTTATTGGAAGATAACCATGAAACAAGGTATGGCTTTCAGATTAAGCTATGTAAATCAATTTTATTTCATCTCTAGAAATTAAAATTTAAAATTGTAGTAAATCATTTATTTTTATAAAAGAAAGCTTCCACCCCTTCCTGTAAGTCTAATTCAAAATCCACTATAGACTATATTGTGGTACTTTCACATTTACTAACTTCTGTTATTCTAAGCAAAAGAAAAAATGTGAATGCACCTCATGAAGTTTCTATTTTTGTTATATAATAAGAATTCCTCACATGTGAAAGCTTCAACAACAAGTGGATTTTTAAAATACACTAATAGCAGGATTGTGGCCAATGTAGCTACACAAAAAAAGACAAAGAGGATATGATTATTATTATTTTAAACGCTTTCCATAGCTGTTCAAATAAATTAATATATATGTATACTTGCATACATATAAGTATACAGTGATCCCTCGGTTAGCGCGGGGGTTACGTTCCAAGACCTCCCGCGCTAACCGATTTCCGCGTTATACTGGATGCGGAAGTAAAAACACCATCTACGCATGCGCGCCATTTTTTTCATGGCCGCACATGCGCAGATGGTGGAGTTTGCGTGTGGGCGGCGGGGAAGACCAAGGGAAGGTTCCTTCAGCCGCCCAACAGCTGATCTGCTCCGCAGCGCGGAAGCAGCGAGGAGCCGAAGATGGGGTAAAGGCAAAGGGGAAACCCCATCTTCGGCTCCTCGCTGCTGCCGCGCTGCGGAGCGGATCAGGTGTTGGGCGGCTGAAGGAACCTTCCCTTGGTCTTTCCGCCGCCCAGGCAAAGGGGAAACCCCAAGATCGCTTGCCGCTTGCCGCTTTGCAGCTTGGAGCCTTGCTTCGCCTCCTTCGCTGCAATAGGCAAGCGGCAAGCGATCTTGAGAAAGAGAGAGAAAGGAGGGCGACTTGCCAGTCCACACCCCCCTGGATGAACAGCCTCGCATGGCCCCAGCGCCGGGCTCCGCTGTTGCCTCAGCCCCCATTCGGCTCTGCAGCTGAGAGGCCTTCTCGGCAGAGCCCTCCCCAACAGCTCCCGCCGCCAGCGCAAAAAAGAAAAGAAAAAAAAATCCCCAAAAGAGGCAGGCACAAAGCGGGGGCACAAGGGGAGCTGCCCGGCAGAGGTTGCTTTTTTTCTTCTCGTGGGCAAGTGGAGGGGGGGATAGAGAAGGGAGGAAGAGAGTGTGAGAGAGGAAGAAAGAGAGAGAGAAATGATAGAAAAAAGGGGAGAAAAAAGAGAAATGAGAAAATGATTGAAGCATAGTGACAGGAAAGAAAGAGAAAGAGACAGAGAAGTGACTCTTGGTGATGACGTATGACGTCATCGGGTGGGAAAAACCGTGGTATAGCAAAAAAACCGTGGAGTATTTTTTAATTAATATTTTGTGAAAAACCGTGTTGTAGCGTTTCGCACTAATCGAGACCGTGCTAATTGAGGGATCACTGTATATTGGTTTTAATAGAACTTAAATTGAAGTAAATTTAAAGTACATCCTTAACTGTCTATTTTACTATACAAACAAAAACCTGAATAACTTAGAAATTGTATGGCATTGTTGTTTCCATAGCAACTAATGAACTCAGAAAGCAACCTCAGACATGGCCTTCATTGTCAATATAAACATAACAATCTGTCATTAGAAGTGTACAACAATGGAAAATGTATTTAAGTCTAACACACACACAATATATATATACACACACGCCCTAGCACAAGGACAAAAGCACCAGCCTACCTCATCGAAACATTGGCAGAAATCTCTGAAACTTACACGGGAAGAAACCCAAATATGCCAGGTCTGAGATTTTGCATAACCCTAATCTATGTTTTTCAGCTTTGTGAAGAACAGAATGAAATATCAGTTAAGAAGCATGTTGCTATTCATACCAGCAAATTTCTACTTGGCTGCTGTAACCAGTGTATTGCTTTAAGGATTGTCCATAAATAAAATGGTGGATGTTAAATTTATGGCTCATGATTTATGTTCCAATGCTCTAAATTAGGTAATATTCAATAATGGGAGTAAGTGTGTCAGGTGATGATTATAGACAGTAGTGTGCTTATTTATAACGTGAGCTAATTAGCCTTGAAATTGCTTTTTTACAAATACATTTCTACTGTCTATGTTCAGAGAGTTGAATCCTATTGCATATCTCCTTCTCGATGTAAGTTCAATGGGTCTTATTTCTAGCTATAGGAAATCAATGCTTTAATTAAAAAGCAGCACCTAGACTCCCTCCTTCTTGTCCTTCTGCTTTTGTCTAAATAAACAATTATAGTTTCAGTAAAGTTAGTTGTAGTATTTGCCCAGTTTAAATTCTAAAGACAATTTCTTTTAGCCTTTTCATAGACTACGTTTAATTTGAAATTTGCCCACCACTGAAATAGAAGAAAAGGACAGGGCCATCTGCAGGGCAAGTCAAAAAAGTCAAGAGGTGTCTGCAACCATTTGATTGATCCCTACTCTGTTTTTTAAGGGTATCATATAGTTGAAGCAATGACTAATTTCCCTTGTTGACACCTACCCATGCATGTACCTGGAACAGACTACAACATACCAAGGCCTGACAATCCATTAACATGAAAAGAAAATAATGTGTTATGGAACTCTTTACCAGACTCTGTAGTGTCATCCCCTAACCCCCAAAATTTTACCCTTAGATTGTCCACTGTTGACCTCTCCAGATTCCTAAGAGGTCAGTAAGGGGCGTGCATAAGTGCACCACTGTGCCTCCGGTCCCCTGTCCTAATGTCTCTCTTATGTTTCTTCTAGCTTCATGAATATGAACTCTATTATTCCCAATGATTATTTATCCTATATTATTCCTAATGTTTTTTATTCTGTTCTTCTATGGATGTATTTTACTATGATTATATCCTCTCAAACCTACATTGTGTATTAGACAAAATAAATAAATAAATAAATAAATAAATATACTTATTGACAAAATTTAGATGAGTTGTTTCAAATGTACGATCAGAACTAGCAACTTCTTTAAGCAGTGGGTTGTTGGCTGAGGCTATTTTTTAGTTCAGAGTGAACCTGTGTAGTTCAACTAGATGTTAGAAATTTAAAGACAAAGTTACTTGTTTCATAAGTCTTTGTCTGTAGTTAGAAAGAAGACCTAGCAATACTGGGTAATATAAATACTTAAGCATATTTATCCAGGTCTATGAAAAACTGAACTGCTTGTAAGATTTTAAAGGCTCCAATACAAATTTCAGATTCACACATTGTGTTAGGTTTTGCTATAACAGGAGTAAAAACATGATTTTGTATTTTTTTTTACAAATATAAAAGTAAAATTTGAATATGTTGGCCTACTTATGTTCTCAAATATTTATAGATATACAGTTTGCTTTATTTGTTTGTAAATATCACAGGGTAATTAGCTTCACTCTAAACTATAAAATAGTAGGGCTCACTCTTGACTTTTCTGTGTCCAAAGCTGTAACTTCTCCCTTGTGTTATTTTAGGTTTTTTTTACATGCACATCAAATAAAAATGGGGGAAGCAACGAAAATTAAAAATAGCAAAATACATTGGCAGTGGTATCAGTTCAGCTAAGCTCAGAATTCCCTCCTTGTTCTTCATCTACAGCCACAGTCAAATCCTGGTTTTGTTCCCAATGTTCAGCAAATTTCTTTTTTTTTTTCAGCTGCTAAGTTCTCTACAAACTTGACGTTGAACATTTGTAGCAAATCATCTCAGCTAGAGACTTGGATTTGGAAGGCTCTAAAGATAAAGGGAAGAGACACAATGTCCTCCTTTTAACCATTCTCTCATGTCAACCTTTCAACAGCAAAGCCACGGGAAACCCTAAGTCTTATGTCTCTTGAGATCGGTAATCCTCTGAAAGATTTCTTTTTAAAATTACATTAAGCTTTTGTTATTATCTTCAAATGCTTCTATGCTTTCCTTTTCTGGAAATAGATAATCAGTACATAGGTTCAGAGCACATTAATCTCAAGGCAGGGGAAGATCTTCTTTTTCCAGAGTGTAACCCTAAAGAATATTTAACAAAAGTCAGGCCCGAGAGTCATCATGTAAATGAAAGGTGGTGTGTTCAGCACTCGTTTTCATATCATGCCAGGAAAATGGAAGATACTAAGTGCACTGATGTGTCTATCGTCCCCTGTCCAATTGTCTTTCCTTATCCCTCTTATCTTATATATTCTCTCCTCTATACATATTCTCTTCCTATCTACTTCTCTTCTTTTTACTTCCTATCTTTATATATATATATTTATATATATTACTTATTGCCTATTCTCTTTCATATGTATTGTATATTGGACAAAGAATAAATAAAATAAATAAATAAATAAATAAATAAATAAATAAATACATTATTTTTAAATGTGTGCTCTTTACGGGGTAATTCCTTTTCTGCATCTGCTTATTCTTTAGCACAAAGGGTTTTTTTAAAAAAAATATTATTATTTTAATGATGCCTTTAATCTTTTCTGTTCCTGAACATAGAAAACAGTTTGGTCTATATGAAAAAAAAAAGGTCCTTAGATTACTTTCATTTGGTTTAAAGGAACAGCTGAGCTATAATATGTAAACTGTTTTTCCACTGATGCATAAAATGTTAGGGCAAACAATTAATTTACTGTTCCTTTCTTTAACTCTCCAAGGACTGATACGCTTTTGAAAAAAATGCTTAGGCAATAGTCTTCTGTGCTTAATGAGAAGAAAAACTGTGTGTGTGGAGGGAGGAAAAATAAGAGTGCTTATTTTACTTTAGCAAACAGAAAACTCAAATAACTGGCTGTGAATCTTATATCACAATTACAACTAAAACACATCAAGGAAGCCCTCAGAATATGTGGCTATCCCAAGTGGGCCTTCATCAAAACTCAAAAAAGATCTTACAAGAGCTTCTCTTTAACAGACACTGAAGAGAACAATAAACAAAGCAATGTTGTCATTCCATACCTTGCAGGAATGTTAGAAAAATGCAGGGAGATCTTCATCGGTCTCCTCATCGCCAATGTAATAACTCTCAAAGCAAGGTTGAATCAAGCAAGGTTTATTTCGCTAACAGGACAAGGAAGTCAATTCAGTCAAGAAGCAATGGAATATTGAGAGCTCTATACAATGACAGTTCTCCTATTAATACAAGCTAGCCCACCAACAGGCAGTTTTAAAAAGATACATTTTAAGCGCCAAAAGAAGGCAACCAATCAACATGCAATAAACAAATCTGAACTTTTGACTTTTACCCTGTCTGGGTAGGTCACCCAGGCAAATATCTAACAATATGTACACACTTCAAACCCAAGAACTAAGCCAGAAGCTTGTCTACCACAAGGATAAAACATCCAGACACAAACTGGGCAATAAGATATATACAGTACAATGAAGTAAGCCATGTGCAGATTTATACATTGAGGAAACACAAATATTGGTAATGATTTATATCCGCAAAAGTTACAGTAATAGCCATTGGTCCTACTGCCCGGTAATTCTATGCTGGACTTGATTTCCCTAAAGATCTCAGGTGCACCAACCTGGGAAAAGATAAAAGTAGTTGTTGGGTTATCCACAGATTTTCTCTATAGGTAATACTACTGTACTTTTCTGTCAGTGTCAAATCACCTAAACAGGATCCCAAGGAATAAAAAATTGGGATACCTGCAGATATTTATGCAATGAGAATAATTCCTTACACTCAGTCAAAAAGTTAGAAATCTTGCACATTTTTGATGAGGTCAGGAATTCAGGCCAAATGGTTATGAAAGCTGGATTGGCAAAACCTTCTGAGTATGTGAAGAATGTGCTAGAATCAGAGATATGTCTTGGGAAAAGTAAAAAGAATGGCAAAAAAAAGACACCCCAGTCCCCAAAATTCTTCCTAATTTATGAATCTCCGTGTATTAATAAATGTCATTTCTGAAATCTGAATATTGTCGTGAAAAAAGTTTAATGATAATAAAACAATCTTAGTCTAAAATAACCTTATCAATGGCTACTATTTTTTTTTTTGTACAGCAGAATTAAAGAGTTGTTTGGTGGGTGATTTTTTTTTAACATCTCATATTTAATCAAATATTTCATGTATGTTCTTCAGGAACAAAGACATTATAACAATACTGTGCTAATTCACAGCCCCTTGGTAACAACCACTCTTTAGAAATAAATTCATTAGAAGATTATAATGTATTTCAGTGTAGTATGTTTAATGAATTTTAAATTTGCCCGGAGATTTCAGTAACAAGAAAAATCTAAATACCTGTGTGTTTTGGTTTGAAATGCAGAAAAAAAAACCATGCAGTACCAAAAAAGCGGCCAGTTAGGTCCCACAGAGTGGGTCTTCTCCGGGTCCCGTCAACGAAACAATGCCACTTGGCGGGACCCAGGAGAAGAGCCTTCTCTGTGGCGGCCCCGGCCCTCTGGAACCAACTCCCCCCAGAGATTAGAACTGCCCCTACCCTCCTTGCCTTTCGTAAGCTACTCAAAACCCACCTCTGCCGCCAGGCATGGGGGAATTAAGACTTCTTCTCCCCCTAGGCTGATACAACTGTATGTATGGTATGTTTGTACGTATGCTGGTTTTACATATTAAGGGGTTTTAAGTTAGTTTTTAGTATTGGATTTTTACTGTACATTGTTTATGACTGTTGTTAGCCGCCCCGAGTTTTCGGAGAGGGGCGGCATATAAATCCAATAAATGAAAATGAAATGAATGAAATGAAAAAAAAGAAAAAAAGGGGGGGGGATAAAAGAAACAAAAGAAGACAAAACATAATATAACACAAATAAAAAAGGTCAGTGTATAATTAAACTTTGGCCACTTAGGAGATATTGATTACTCTTTTCATTACATTGTTAAAGAACTAGTCATAAGCAAAAAAGAAACAGCTAACATTAATCCAAGATTATAAATCTGGTGTAGCACTCTTTCAAATGTAAAAAAAAATAATAATTTTTGCTATGCTAGATAAATCAAGTTATTTATTATGTATATTTTAAAATTTCATTTATATGTTAATAATTTATCAATCTACTTGAAATATTTTAAAACATTTAAGGAAATCCATCTATATCATTCTTGAAGTATTCATTTTATTATCTGTAATCTTTTCTCACAAGTTTATTATATATATAGATTTCCATAGTTATATTAAAGTCTAAAGGAGATTTACATCAGTTAAATGAATAACCCAATAATTTATGAAAACTCTTTTATTATATCTCTGTCACATTGTTTATCAGAATTTTCAAGCAAGTGTTTCATCTTTAGTGTGAATCAATTTCTAAAGCTTTTAACTCGGCATTTTCTAGACATGAGAATCAAAGCTGTTTTGTCTCAAAAAATACTGGATCAAATCATCCACCTGCATTTATTATCCATATTAACAAAGGTATCCCGAAATGATTTTAAAAACCAACATAGCTAACTATCCCTCATACCTCGCTGTGGCCGGTAAAGTCCCACAGAGTCAGCCTTCTCCAGGTCCCATCCACCAAACAATGTCAGCTGGCAGGACCTCAGGAAAGAGCCTTCTCTGTGGTGGCTTTGACCCTGTGGAACCAACTGCCCCCAGAGATTCACATTATCTCCTCCCTACCAGTCTTCTATAAAGCCATTAACATCTGGATTTTCCAGCAGGCCTGGAATTAGGATTGATTGTAATGTAATGTAAGGTAAAGTAAGGTAAGGTAAGGTAAGGTAAGGTAAGGTAAGGTAAGGTAAGGTAAGGTAATGGGTTTTTTAACGATATAGTAGTTTTTATGGCACTGCAGATTTTATTCATGTATTTATTGCTTTTTTTACTTGTATTTATGACTGTTGTTAGCCACTCAGAGTCCATTTTGGAGTGAGTGGCATTTAAATGCAAGATAGATAGATAGATAGATAGATAGATAGATAGATAGATAGATAGATAGATAGATAGATAGATAGATAGATACACACACATAGCCTTTCTATGATATTCCTTTCTGATTGAGCATGTTATTGCTTAAGCAGATTGCCCACCCCAAACTCAAAGTGGTGACCAGATACCACAGGAAAAAACTTCAGCCTATATTCCTGGATATACCCACCCTGTATTGTTAACAACCCACCGCTGCTGACCGCTGAGAGAGACCAGCTTCTCTCAGCTACCTCAGCGGACTGAAGGAGGCTGCTGCTGCAGTTCCCACACACACACACACGAAACATCCCTGCCCCAGCATTCTTTTCCCTTTGAAAAAACCCATGAAATAGCAAATCTGCGAAAGATGAACCGCGAAGTAGCGAGGAATTACTGTATATTTGACTATGATAAATTATTATTGATAGAGAAAAGGATATATTCAATTATTTAAACATTTAATATAACTACCCAGTTGAACAGTTGGTTTATTTTTTGTGAAATTGTAATTAAATTACAGAATGGTACATGCTTGGTTTATTGGATTAAACTTAAAAATGGATATAAATATATAATTTGTACCATCATAAGGAAAGATAAAAAAGAATGAAATTAGTTAATATGTGGAAATGTATGAGATCTGAATAATTATTAATTCCTTTCTTTTTGTATGGGATATTGATTAGAAATAAGATACAAAAGATTTAATATGAATTAATATCTTATGAGAACTCATATAATTGAATGATCAAATCTTAGGGGACATTTAGTTATGAGAAAAATAGGGATCAAGAAAAACAAATGATGAATGAGGAAAATAAGGAAGAGGAAGATCTATTATGGCTGATATTTAAAAAAATAATAGAAATAGAAATTAGCTTGAGGAAGTAAACTATAGCGATTAATTTAATGGGAAAATTTTGAATTAATTGGTGGGGTTCCCAGGAGACAAAGCTAGTTGGTTGTTTTGGAGGCAGTATTAGTAAGACAACACATACCTGAAATACAATATCAGGTTGGCATAACATCTATTTAGACTACAGGATTATAAATATAGAAACAATATCAAATAATTATAATTAGAGTGTTAGAAGCACCACTAGTTTAAAAGCATGGAAGAAAGCCTCAGTCTGTTAAATATGAGGTGAGTAGGGATGAGAAACACTCAGAGAAAGGTAAAGAAGGAGGAAGAGGAAATAGAAATGAAGGAAGAAGAGAAGAAGTGGAGGGAAGTAATATGTGGAGATAAGAGAGGAAGTAAAGATAGAAATGGAGGTAGAGGAGTAGAGAAGGAGTAAAAAAGTAGGAAGAGGAGATGAAAGTAGATGGAGGTGAGTGTGAGGGACAGACTGATGAATCGGAGTTGAAAATTGGTGCAAAATAAAACATAGACTTATGATTGACTGGTTTAAAACTGTATGTATACTTATGTATTTGATGTATTTGGGGGGGGGCAGATGGGGGGACCACTGATTTAGGTACAACACAATTGGTTTATCATATGTCATTATTATTATCTAACAGACCTTACTTCTCAAAAAGGGAATCTAAAGTTAAGATTTCAACATAAGTTATTATAATGATGATATCCATTACTTTTTATGACGCCTTAATTTCTTTAGGTGAAACCTTGTATTTTTTAAAAAAATCTAATAATGGCAATACTAACATTTTAATAGGAATAAGTCACAAGGATTATCATGTCTCAGCATTTACTGTAATTTGTGGTGTTGTTGTTCTCTGGACCCATTAGAAGTCGAGACTAAATACAAGCTTATTGTTTGGAAGTTGACCTAGCCCTTTAAGAGTCATCTATCCATCAACCTTCACTCCAAAAAAACAAGTGCATCCTGGGAAACCAGATTTTATTTCCTTTAGCATTCGGAGGAAACAGAAGCACAAGGAAAAATTCAGCCTAATCCATGGCACACCTTCATCTGAGGCTAGAAATCCACATCCCATACCAGGGGTCTCCAACATTGGCAACTTTAAGACTTGAGGACTTCAACTCCCAGAATTTGTCAGTCCCATACAGACAGCATTGTTAGTGAGATTTAGCTTTGTCTGTATTTGTTATGCTCACTAGCAACTCAACACTGCATATTTTGTACTTGGGTTCTTATTGTGTACATTTCTATTTTTCCAGGTTTCACCCATCCTGTTCCTTTAATAAATCATCCAGATCTACACATACAGACTGTTTTATTGGGGGATTGGTGCAGAGGTGGGTTTACTCAGGCGGGCGGTCTTCATTCATGCACAGTGCTAAAGTCCAGTCATGCACAGTGCTAAGCCCCCACGGTGGGTGTGGGCTTTGCTCATGCACAGACCTAAAACAAAGTTTCTGTGCATGTGCAGAAGCAAAAAACAAGATGGTGGTGCCTATGTCTCCACTGAAAGTACTGGTTCAGGGGCATGACAGGCCTGGGTCTAGCAATCTAGGCCACCAAATTACTACCACTTCTATAGAACCGGTCCCAACTGAGTGGAACCCACCTCTGGATAAATGGGTTTAGATGCATGTCAAGCTGCATACAGAGTTTAGTTTAGTTTAATTTCCTTTATTGTCATTGGACCTTATACCTTGTTGGTGTTAAGGACCAAGTTATTGTCTCTACACAGCATGAAAGCAACCGGTCCATCTCATCTCAATAGGCAGACTCATCCCGCCCCTGGAGATGAGTCCCACCACTGTTGTAACATCTGCCAATTTAGTAATAATAACGTGCAGTGAGAACAGAACAAGGTTAGAAATCAAAATTTTACTTCTGAGAAGGTACAGTAGTCCCTCACCTATCGCTGGTGTTACGTTCCAGACCTGGCCGCGATAGGTGAAATCCGCAATGGGGAATTTATCGACTGATAGTACTTATTTAAGTATTTATATTGTAATTGTTTGGTAAGTTTTCATTGTTTTAAGTGTTTATAAACCCTTCCCACAGAGTATTTATTTTAGATACAGTATTTAAATACAGTATTTACAATTTTAGATATATATATATTTTTTAAAAAACCTGCTGATCGAGTTCAACGGGCTGTTTAAATCTGCCGATCGACTTCCTCAGAAACCCGCGATGAAGTGAAGCCGCAGTAGGTGAAGCACGGTATAGCGAGGGACTACTGTATTGTACATTTCCTATTATTTATTTATTTTTCATCTGTTCTACAGTACTGTGTGGATTGTATCTAACTCTGCAGAGATCTTTTATTTAATAGAAGTAAAATGCTCTATTTATGTAAAACATTAGGAGGGGGCTAATGTGACTCTGAAAGGCACCTTGAATCTTATTAACATATGTAGAAGTCACTCATATAGGCAAAGCAAAGCAGGACAACTAATCTGTTCCTCCTTTAGGAAATGAAACACTCTAACTCTGCATAGAACTGATTTGATAAACCTTCAATTACAGTCAAGTGCCTCTTCAAAAATTTGTACAGATGTAGGGTCCTAGGTCATCTTTGTAATGTTGGTACATCTCACAAAGTAGTGATACTTTCTTAGAGATTCCATATCTTGACGTTTTAATGTCAAGGTGAATATTGTCAGCGTTTCATATACAAAATAATTATATACAAGAAATGTGTCCTCAATTGAGATCCATCTTCCAATTTGTATTGATCGAATTTATATGCTTTTAGTTTTTTATATATTTCGTGTAGTTTGTATTTTTTTTTCATTTTTAAATTTCTTTCTACCCTACTTTTCTTAAGCTGGTCTTTGACCACAATAAAGATTGATTGATTGATATCCATAGTAATTCAGTCAATAGAGTTGGAATATTGTATAAAATTCAGTACATTTAAATTTATAAGATAGGATCCAAAGATAGAGCAAGTTTATTTATCCATGATACTTCACATACTCAAAGCACCCACTCTGGAGTATATGGGTTTGTGTATTATTCTTTAAATTATGGCAAAATGCTCAAGAGGCAGTTTGCTGAGAAAAGTCAAAGAGGGTGTAATTTCAGTATTTCTGAAAATTTCTGCAAATTTCTCTTGGCAATATTTTAAAGCTTTTGTTTTAGGAGATTCTGGAAATATTCCTTTCAGTTCCATAACTTTGTAGGCTTCCTAACTGTCTACATTTTCAGCTACAGGAAGATTTCCCTTATGACTTTTGTCTATGACTTCTACATTAGTTACAAACTAGAAACTATAAATCAGGTTTTACCTCTAGAATGATGCTTGGAAATGAGATGGTAGAATAAAGGACTCCCTTTTCTCTGTCTGTGGACTACAACCCTGAACTTTCCCCACCTCTTTGAGTTGCAAGGGTAAGGAGAAGGAAATATAACCAGAACTCATTGTTGTCTAATTTAAATGACACCTCTCTTTCAGGTGTATGTTGTTTTGCTGCTATTGTTTAACCCAGGCCATAGAAGATTAGCATGCTCTCCAGTATAACACAATCATGTTCCAAGGTCGAAACATTCAATGTGCCAATTGCTGACATAAGAGGAATGAAACATTGACTTCTTAGTCATAGGGAAATGATACATGAGTAATGAGAACAAGCATAAAGGTATGAATCAGCTATAATCGCCCAGTAAATATATTTAGGATAGCACTTAAATGATTTTAGGCTTTGGAGCCAGGAGAGCGATATGCCTTTAGTGATGTCAGTGCTCTTTATATAGCCTTACACACAAACTGCTGCCAGTGGCACTTTCAAAGGTGCTTGGTGTCATCCATAATAAGTTTGCATTCTAAATAGAACCATTTTTTCCCCTTCTGCCACTTTTAGCTCTGCAGGTTCATAAACTCAATCACTCTGAGTTTTTTATTTTCACTTTCATTCATCACCACCAGCAGCAACTATCTCCTGAGAGTAGGAAACACATTGAGAGTCTGAAATTAGTTCTACTGGTGATGATATATGATGCAGGGAAATGACAGCTTGATTGCCATAATAATGAGGCTGCTGGATGTTGTTTCCTCCATTTTTTTTTAAAAAAAAGCCAATGCAATTTAAATTCTAGTGGTATTCCTGTCATGCATTAATTCCACATACCCACTCAATAGACTAAGAAAATATTTATTTTTATTTTAAGCTATTAGTGTTGTAAAAATTATACCTGGGGGAATATACTTATCTCAAATCTTCTTATATTACATATGTATGTTTTACTACCATACTTCCATTACTTTTTGAATTTTTATTTGCACTTCTAAACATTATTCTTTATACAAATTAATTCATTTTCAAATGCAAATAAAGTAGAAGTTATAAAGAAACCTTACTGTAGCTCAGTGCAATGTAAAATAATTTCTACAGAAGGTAGTTTAGGAATATTCTTTGAGCTGAGAAATACTTGAAGTCCATGAGGGAGCTGTCATGGTTTTTGTTGTTATTTTAGCTGAACCTGTAACAGTGGAGGATGATTCACACTTTCAATTATGCCTTTCAACATAAAGCATCTTATGAAGAAAATTCAGGGTCAATGAAACACACAACATATGATAGGATAAAAAGTAAAAAAAAATAGCTTTACATTAAAATTATTGAGCACATTGCTATTTTTAAAATGGCTGCAGGGTGTATTATAAAAACCATTTATATTTCATTTTTATGTATATCGTGAATCTCACCAAATAGATTTATGCATTGTTAGATGGGTTTTTGTAGTTGCAGGGGTGGACTACTGTCTGAACGGGTGGAGGGGATCCAGTGGGCTAGCAAAAATGGAGCCCCACCCCAGAGCTCCCAATTTGCACTGAAATATGTTAAAATAAAATTCAGGGCATCCTGCATAAGCCATGCCTTTTCTGATCTCCATATAAGGCCACTGGTAATTGGAATAAAGGAATTCTAAATGCATATATTTGTAAAATACCACGCCATCTTTATTTTTCTTTCCTTTGTTCCACACTGAATCATCTCGGCATGCAGCGCTAATCTCTTATCTTAACTTCGGTATACAAGGTAACATCAAAATCATCAAAGCATTCCACAAGTCATTCTAAGATTTATGGCTAGTCAAAATTAGCCCAGAGTCATAAAAACTGCAATTAACAGCACACAAGGCATGCTTACATTCAGAGCTGCTTGAAAGAAACCTCCATTTTCCTTAACGCAGATTGATGACTCAACTCTCTCTTCCTCTGACAGCCAGATGTGATGAATTAATTACTTAATTAATTAACCCATTCCTCTCCTTAATATTTCTTCCCTGACACTTGCTCTCTTCACCTCTGCAAGCGTCTGAAATAAGGATTTATCCATCTAGCATCTGATTGTCCTTCACTTGAATCTGATCCCTGTGGTTGGTCTCCTACTTCTTCTGCTTCTAAATCAGGCCCTAGCACTAATTCATAACCACTTTCTGAATCAGAATCTGAAAAATCCCCAAACTGAACATGAGTATACACAACAACACCCACAGTGTGGTAGTAAAAATTTTGGTAGCCCTTCACTGTGTAGTTGTATTTTGAGCTGCACCAACTCTATAGCCATGTCTCTCTTTCAAAAATGTTGGATTTTGATTCATCCATCCATCCATCCATCCCTACAACAGGAATAACAAAAATTCCCCTAGTTATTTAACCCAGTGTTTCCCAACCTTGGCAACTTGAAGGTATTTGGACTTCAACTCCCAGAATTCCCCAATTAGCAATGACTAATTTTTTTCTTGGCACAACTTTTCAACTGAAAATGATTATTGTCTAGCAATATTATTGGTCAATGAAATAGTTCTTTTCAGGACTGAATGAGACTACATATCCACAGTAGAGGTTCATGAGATAGGATGAGGAATACACTTCTCCCCACCTCCCACACCCATACTTTAGTTTAAAGCATGATTTACCATACAAATGTCTATTTTGAGTCTCATTCAATCTAGGTTCAACCAAGCAGAGGATATGTAGAACTTTGCTTGCACTGGTTTTATCTTAGCAAATATACAACCGAAGTGAAGGCCTCTTAGACTATACAAAACTGCTCTACTTTTAGAGCCCCTTTACCATAATACAGAGAGGAAAGGCACTAACTTCATCCTATGCTCACTTATGCTCACCCCATCTTCCAAACTTCTGACCACATTTTTGATCATTTAAATTTAACTTTCAAGCTTTGCTTTTCTAGCATTTTCTCCTTTTTGGATTTTCTTTGATACAATGTACAGATTTGGTATCAATAAGTTGTCAATTGAAGCAGTGATAGAGTTATCTGTGTTAAAAATATTTCAGCAACTTCCAGCCAGGAAGTCATAGAATAAAGGATGACAGAGATCTCTAAAGGGGTAATTATATTTAGGATGGGGTAGAAAGAGGAAAATGCAGCAACACAAAACCCCAAGTTGATTTATTTGGCTGCAACGAGTTATTGGCAGTTAGATCAATTCAATATAGTGGAACCTGTTGTCAGTTCTTCTGCTGGAGTATTCATATTTCAAAAGCCAGATAATCATTGTTGGAGGAGATTTGGGAGGTACCCACTTTGTCCTCTTCCATTCTTCATACTTTGCTGTCTTATAAGAACTAATCAACCTTATCCATCCATTTGTAATTTCCTCAGTCTTCTTTCTGACTCATTCTTTCTTTCCTCATATATTTGTTTGAGGTTTGATCATACTGTATGATCATCACAGCACATAACTGTAGCAATTGTCATATACATCGATACTCAATACATATACTTTTAAGCACTTATTTCGGTAATCACACGCATGTCGGAGTACTCCATACTGACTGTTTTCAGCTTACTTTTATGTTTTTCCTGACATGCTCAATTCTCACTTCTATATAATAAAGTAGACAAAAGCACATTTTTACTTTTTTTTGCTCCTGTTGATAAACATTCATTTCTCACAGTAGATGACATACTACTCAGTATATTTTTACTATTGTTTGTATGTAAGAAATTTTTCTCAACTGTATTTTCATTTTCAGTAGATGTTTTACCAGGTCTCACAAATTCATTGATTTCTCTTATTCTTCGGATAGTGGAAGCAAGGAAAAACACATTACGTTATTGGCTAATAACTCTCACTGAATACATCTGTGTTCTTTAGGGTTTTTAAAAAACATTTTTAAATAACTTGCAATAATTCATTCCACTTCTTCGAGTGAAAATGATTATCTTAGTCTTTGGTACAGTTATCCATAAATATCTAAAACAATAAATAGAGTGTCACATAACTTTGACTGGGGATTAGGGCATATAACTAATATTTCGAAGCCTTCTGAAAGACCAGCAGGTCAAGACCATCCTTATCTCTGGAGTGAGAATGTTCCAAAAGATAGGAGCTATGGCAGAGAAGGCATGTCTTGTGGTCCCTGCCAGCATGAGTTTGAGATATAAAGATATAAAGCTGGGCATTATTAGCATACTAACATACCAGACAGAAAAACTAGAGCAAGCATATAGCCTCTTTTATATGCCAGGCATGGATATCAATGTGGGACCCCCCCCCCCCAAACAGCATGGTCCCCTTTCCCATTATATCTTGCCAAATCTATCATTACTGGGATACTATAGTCTCTCTCTCATCCTTCTGAAGCCTTCCCCCCTCCCCTGTCCATAAAGCTCCATGCTTAAATGTACACACTCCACCTCACTATACATATATACATATATGTATAAGTTTCACATATACCTTCTCCAGGAACATCAGCCCAGGGTGTTTCCATAGCATTCAACTCCTGTAGTGAAAACAGGCCTCCTCAATCTTATACTCTCATTAAATCACTACTATCACCACCAATGGATTCCCACTACATTAGCAGGAAGTCTATGGATCCAATGTCAGTCAACCAATCATTTTGCTAGGCATTCTGCTTATTCTCAAACATATCTCATTACTATTCTTGTCAGTTACATTCAGCAACCAACCTCCAGCTCCTTTTCATGAAAAACATCGAGCCTTTTCACTTTACACGTGAGCATTTTCTTTGCAATGTACAATATATTTTGTTTGGTTTTTTTACATTCATACATTTCCTTTCATCTGCTGAAGAGCAAAAAAATATCTATTTGGCATAAAAGCCTCACTACATTTCTAACTTTTGCTCATAGTCACCTCTCATACTATTTAAACACTTCCTGCATTATTAATAAATAATAATTATTGTTATTAAAAATAATAAGGAAAAAGTTTTACAAAACAATGACCAAATGGATTGTACTTGGTTATTTTGCTTTGATTTTGTTGTATATTATTTTACATCATATATGGCCAATTTGATAACAAGGGGAAGTGAAAGAAATCAAGAAAGTCATTCTTGATTTCTTTCGGAAGTGATGATGCTTCTTGGATGAGAAACAAAATGTCATGTTCTTCTTCCTGAAAGCACCTTTGAGACAATGATGTGCATGAATCTCCATGGATGTGGAAGTCATTCCTTACAGTCTGGAAGATGAAAAATAGTATTCTCTTTCCTGCTGTTTATCATGAATCAAGTTAGAGAAATAAGCTTTATTTGAGTCTAAGAATTCCACTAACTCCAATTAGATTTTTTGTAGGCTCTCTCAAACACCCCCCCCCCTCGAGTTGTTTAGGATAAACCAATTACCATTTTTGGAAGCTCAAGAATACTTTTTAAAAAAATTCTAAAAATGATTCTAGATAGCAAAGATGTGAATTACCTCTATATGTAATGGGTAGCAATCTGAGATGTCACAATAATATAGCATTATTTGTTACACTAGCTCCTTATGAGCCACTCCGAGTCCTCGGAGAGGGGCGGCATACAAATCTAATAAATTATTATTATTATATTATTATACTATTTGGGGGATGTAATCCAAAAGTGAATATACAGTAAGATATAAATGTGTTAGTGCTTATACATCCTAGCCTTCATAACTCTATTGATTTGAATGGAACCACAGTGCATTGGACTATTTACAGATTACTTTTCTGTGTCCTTCTACTATTTGCTTATCTACATCATTTTCAGAAACATTCAAGACTAAAGGCATAGATAGAAACATGCCATTCAGTTAGAAAGAAATGACAACAAATTTGCAAAATGCAATAAATTTAGTTGGAATAATTCTAGTTTAGAGAAAAATTCACACATAGCCGCATGCACCCAATGGTGGGTTCCTATCAGTACAATCCAGAGCACTGCACCAGTAGGAGCCCATTGATGATGTAATCTTGACATTTTTTCCCTGGCATCTCTGTATCAGAAGAAGCCCTCCCACCTGCCCTCGTGTTAATACTGTTCTGCCTGACTGGGCTCAGGCGATTAGTAACAGTCTAGGGAAAAGAAATCAAACACACACGTGCTTTTCTAATCAGAAAACTTGTATTAAACAAACAAAAAGGGTTAACGAAAACAGTCCTTATTATCAGAAATAAACTATAATGCAAGGCATACAGTCAGCCAAATACAAAGTGCAGGAAAAAGCAAACAAAGACAACCTGCACAGAGCAGAAACGTTTCAGGAGTCCTTTGAATTGTGGAGACTCGAGAGCAACCAGCTAGTCCCAGAGGTTTCACCTCCCACTTGCCTGAAAAAGCTGGGTTGAAATTCAAAGGCACGGAACAGAAACTTCAGAGCAGGAACCACAAAGTCACACAGATAAACAGCCACAGTTTGCCTTTTGCCTCTGTTCCATTTTATACCTTTTAGCCCTCATTAGGGGAACCACACCCAGCCCTCAGTATGAGAACCACACCCAGCCCAGGTGCTACTCTGATCACCGGTAATAGTCCTTTAATTGAGCCCTCCTTTGCATGGCTCTCCAGCTACGCATGTCTATGAGCTGTTCTGCATCGGAATCCAATGAGGAGAGACTGTCCAAGTGGCTGTGTGCCAAATCCCCTGGGCTGTCTGCTGGGTCCTGTGTGCTGTCTGCCAACTCCTCTGAACCAGTGGCCTCATCCTCGGGGTTGTCTGCCACGTCTTCCTGGCTGTCAGCCAGGCTTTCGCACTCACTTTGTGCCGCATCTCTCCCATATGTGGGAGCAACGGCTGGCCCAAGCCCAAACACAACAAATACCAACCTTTATTCTTCATCCAAAGCACAGCTGAGATGTCCACAGCTGTGTTTCAGCTTGTAATGTGATCCTTAGCATGTGGGAAAGTGAAATCATGTGGTGGGATGCTTGTGAATGCATACCAGTAGCAAAATTCAAGTAGAACCTGCCCCTGCATGCACCTTTATTTTTCTTTCCTACTTTCTCTAACTTGAGAACAGGATTAAATTCAATGCAATTGTTCAAAATATTGCAGCAGGACCACACCGACTGATCCTGTCATGTCAAAAAGTACAATGTGCTGTTAATTCAAAAGAACCCTAGTTTTTGAACCGTAGACCATTTAACAATCAAACATGAGCAAAATCATCAAAATAGGGTTTATTTCATGCTGAGCATGATCGTCACAAAACTGCAGCTACTGAAAAGAAATAACCAGATAAATTTCAAATGTACAATGGATACGCTGCCACAGTACTTGAAAAGATGTCTGCTTGGCTTTGAGTAAAATACTGAGACTATTTCGAGATTTCTGTTTGTTACGGTTGAATTGTCAGAGTCATTTAGCAATCTGTACTTCTACTTTTTCTAAATGTTCCCTGGAGCCACAGCCTATATCTTATTCACCCATCATAAAAAAAATACTAGCTTTCTTGTCCTTAAGTATATAAATGTTTGGTCTTTTCTGGTCCTATTGTATACTTTTGTGAATGGCTATAATTTGAATCTCTACAAGGAGAGATGCTGTTTTTAAAAGACTGAATAACCAAGCCTGTTTCTTGAAAAAATGAGATAAAGAGTGCAATCTTTTCAATTTTTAGCAGAACATCATTCAGGCTTTGTTATACTGTTTTCCTCTTTACAGGACACACACACAAACACACACACACACACACACACACATGTGCATGCATATATGTATACATGTATACACACTCAAGCAAACATATCTTGCTCTTATGAATATAGTATGACTAGACTGTGACAATAAATAGCAGCCATCGTATGCAAACAAAACTTTTTGAGAAGTGTGTTAGCAACTTGCACTTGGATTGGGTAATTTTTCTCCACTATGTCATATGAGGGGGAAAAGTCTCAGATGGTATTAAAAAAAAGCTCTCAATCTTTCACTGAATGTAAACAGAACATCACACAGGGAGAATCATCATGTAAAGTAATTTAAAGAAGCTTCTTGTTCTAGTCACATATAAGCTTCAAGCCATATAAAATAATGCAGCAATAAAAGATGTTGGCCTAAGGATAGGTGAGAAATTAAATCACCTCACAATTTCTTTTTCATTTAAGACGAATCTGCCAATTTCAAGCCTTTACAACTTACAGACCTCAAAGAATGCGTGCTTGTTTTAAATCCATTTTCTTTCAAAAATGAATACAAAGCAGTGTATCCTTAGAGGAAATATTCTCAAGAATGTGTATTCATATATTAAAGAAAGCATAATGACAAAATTGGAAGGGACCTTGGAGATCTTCTAGTCCAGCCCCTTCTCAAGCAGGAAACCCTATACTATTTCAGACAAATTGTTGTCCAATCTCTTCTTAAAAAACTTCCAGTGTTGGAGCATTCACAACTTCTGGAGGCAAGACATTCCAATGATTAATTGTTCTAAATATCAGGAAATTTATCCTTAGTTCCAAGTTGCTTCTCTCCTCTCCATCAAACAGCCTGTTCCATGGATTGTATGTTGGGGATATGAACATTAAAAACAGGGCAGACAAAAAAAATGTGTATGGACTGGGGCATCCCAAGCTTAAAGAGAACTTTGCTTGAATGCAGCTTTGGGGAAAATGTCATGTTAAAGCAAAAGTGTACAATGACCTGTCATTAGTTTCTTAGTAGTGGAGTGCCCATGCTGCTTTGCCCAGACATGAGATTTTTTTCACATGTACAGAATAGATTTCTCAAGACAAACCGGTCCTATTTTGCAAACTTTGACAGAGGGTAAGAGTCCAGGGTTAGCTAAGTGTCCAGAAATAATTTGCTCATTTGAATGGGTAAACAAGTGTGGGGAGGTGAAGTGGAGCAGACTCCATGTTGCATTCCCCTCCCACCCTTCACCCATGCTTCTGTGCCACCAGCGTCTCCTGAACATGCTGCTGTTTGAGCCATGACAGAGATGGGGGCAGCCTGTTAAGCTGGGCACCCAAAAATGGTGCAGAGGCTCCACATGGTTCCTCCACTCCTCTGGGCTGCAGCTGAGCCCACTGCCCTGAGCCAGAAGATGAAGGCACCCTTCCCTGCCAGATCTTTCCAGATTTGACTTACAGGAAAGCACAGCACATGGCTGCTATATTTTGCTATGCTTTGCAAAATTTCCCAGCAAAAACAATGAAGGGAAGGCAATAACTAGTGGAGAGCACTCAGAACTGCTCTAGTCTACATGTTCTCCAGGTCAGTGCTGTTTCTCTCCACTGTTCTTTATGGGAAATCATTTAGTTGCTAACAGTGAAATATAGCAGCCATGAGCCATGCTTTCCGATAAGTGCTGTGAATGGCAGATGGAAACAGGTGCCTCTCTCTGCGCAGAGCTTTCTGGATAAGACTTTGAGGAAAGTGCAGCTCATGGCTGCTACATTTCACTGTGCTGAACAAAGTTTCCCAGAAAAAACAGTGAAGTGGAAGAAACAGCCAGTAGAGAGCACACAGAACTTCTCCAGTGCACATGTTTGCCAGGTCAGTGGCTATTTCTTTCCCTTTCCTGTTTTTGCTGGGAAATTTTGTACAGCACAGCTGTAGCCCATGTGTTGCACTCCCCCCGTCATCCTTCATCCATGTCTTATGAAGCCACCACTCCTGGAGCCACAACAGGGATGGAAGCAGCCCAGTAAGCTGAGTGTCCAAAAATGGCAAGGAGGCACAGGTGAAGGCTGGAAGGGAGTGCAACACACAGGAGGCTCCTCACAGTTCCTTGGTTCATCTGGGCTATAGCTGAATTCATTGCCAGGAGCCAGCAGAGGCAGCACAGGGCACAGCTGGGAGCATGCTAACTGTGCCCTTCCCGAATGCTGGACTCTACCATTGCCATTGCCCCTGCCCTGCCCAGCTCACTCCCCAAATTCCCTCTAAGCTGCATGGGTGTACGCTCGTACGGCCATCAGGAACACTCCCCCCCCACGCAGAAACTTTTGAAGCGGCACAAAGCTGCACAGTCCCAGATTGCTTGCTTACTTGCTCGCCTCTTCCTGGCTACAGTCAATAAATCTGCCGGAAGAAATATGGCCTCATGCGGTTGCCATCCCAAGCAAGATGGCGGCACCCATCAGGCACTTCTGACCCTCTTTCGGCTGGCTTCGCTGAGTCTGGGCGTCATCGGCGATGGTGTTGACACTCAGCAAGTAGGGTCAGGGGGATGGGTGCTGCAGATCGGAAGGAGCCAGCCAGCCAGTTGAGAGTGACGTAGGCAAAAGCAGCCTGCTTTCTCCTGTTGGGGTGCCAGGCTGCAATCACTCTCAGCGATGACCAGGAGGGCAGCTCTGCCCTTTTTATTTAATATTAACCACACTCCCACAGAGATTTTTCTCTCTGTGGAAGTGTGGTTAATGTTAAACCGAAAGGGCAGAGCTGCCCTCCTGGTCATCGCCCAGAGTGAGTGCAGCTGGGTGGGAACCCAGGCAAGAGAGACGAAGGAAGGAAGGAAGAGAGAGAAATTATATAGAGAAAAAGAGAGGGGGGGAGAAAGAGAGGGAGGGAGAAAAGGAGGGAGGGAGGAAGAGAGAGAGAAAGAGAGAAAAAAAGAGGAAGGAAAAGAGAAAGAGAATGAAAGGAAGGAAGGGAGGGAGGGAGGAACGAGGAAAATGAAATGAATGGAGGGACAGAAGAAGAAAGGACTTTTGGGGGGTTGGGGAGTGTAATATTTTTCTCTCTCAACATACAGTACATTTAAACAATACAGTGTATCATCTAATTTTCCATGAATAAAATGCAGTATTTTGTTAGTAACTAATATTAATCATCAAAAAAGTTGCAAAAGTTTTTCTTTCTAATTTTGTCATCTAGTTACATATTTTTCTTTTAATTTAATTCCCTCCTTAATGTTCCTTCACAAAGTGCAACACCAATTATATTTCTAATTTATTAACCATTATGCCAAAGTGCTTCCTTCTTTTTTTATACATTTTTCTATAAAGCAAGAAAACCTTGTATAGCCAATCAGCTATTAACAAAGGAAAATTAAAAACAAAACATAAACATATATATTAATTTCAGACTTCTTCCTCCCTCTCTAAATAGTACATTTACCTAATCCAAAATTTAAAAATTATTTCAGCCCATCTAACATTTAGACAATTAATACTTATCTACATTTCTTACTTAATTATTAATCTTAAATTTTAGTCAATTTGAAAAAGGAGAAAAAAAGGGGTAAAAATCTAAATATTCTCTATTTTCAATCAATTAAAAATCACTGAAAAAAGTGCCTTATGCCCCCTTTTCACACTTATGACCTTCACAGCAGCCCCATGATCACGTGATCAAAACATGGCCGCCGTTTCATGTTTATGACTATTGCTGTGTCTTGAGGTCATGTGACCCCATTTTGCAACTGTCTCACAAGCAAAGACAATGGGGGCGAGGGGGGTGGAGAAGCCAGATGTTATTTCATGCCCAGGCATGAAAATGTAATGCTGAAACATTATACTTTTCCATCCCCGACTGGTTTCCTGCTTATGCAGGCTAGCATGAGTGTGGCTCTCCAGGAGGTCAGCAACAATAACACCAAAAATGTCTCTGGTTGGCCAGCGAGAACAAAGCTGCTTCGTGCTTTCCCTCCATTGCCCTTCCTGGATGAAAAGCCATGGTTGGCCGCTGCAGAAACAGGATCACCTTCTTCACTGGGGGCCTGCGTGCATCTTCAGTGAAGTCACCTCTGAGGTCCAGAGGTTAGCCTTTCTCCTGCATGCTCATCTTGCAGATGGAACCCAACCAACTGCACTAGAAGGGGTGGGGTGCTCCAGCTGCAACAATGGGAAAGGCCTGTCAGAGGCAAAAAGGGGTGCTTTTTGTCCAGGAAGGGCAATGGAGGGATAGCTAAGATAACCACCACTAACCCACGCTTTCCTGACCTGGATATGGAGCCGGAGTTTCAAAAAAAAAAAAAAGGTGTCAAAATTCCCCCAAATTTTTGCTGCCCTTTCAGTGGCTGTAGCTTGGTGGGGTCATGTGACTGAGTGTCTGTGAGTGATGTCAAGTTGGCCATGCCCACTCAGTCACATGACCATCAAACTACACTCTCAAAATAAGCCACTCCCACAGAACTGGCAGTGAAAAAAAATAAAACCCACCCCAGTTCCTACATGTTTCTTGCACAATTTGTAAAGATGTGGAATTAATTTAATTTGTCATGAAAAGTACATGACAAATTAAAGTACTTAAGACAAAGAAAAGTACTTAAGAGCACCTCTACTTAAGAACCTTTCTAGATAAGAACCAGGTGTTCAAGATTTTTTTGCCTCTTCTTAAGAACCATTTTCTACTTAAGAACTGGAGCCCGGAAAAATTTCCCAGGAAATTTGAGAGTGGCATGAAGGCCTGGCCAGTGTCCTGCCATTCTCCCTTTAATCCTGGCCATCTCGGGCTTTTCTGGACTGCCAGAGGAGACTTTCGATGGCGCTTAAAGGAGACTTTGGCAGCCCAGAACGAACGGAGCCTTTCCCTTTTTCTGGCTGCTTGGAGAGGGAATAAATAAACCAGCTCCCAGAGTAAAGAAACATTCCCTTTGTTCTGGGCAGCAACTGTCCTCCTCCTCCTCTTCTTCCTCCTCCTCCTCCCACCCAAATTCCGAGCTTTTGTTTCTTTCCTAATGGGTTTGCACACATTATTTGCTTTTACATTGATTCCTATGGGAAAAATTGCTTCTACTTACAAACCTTTCTACTTAAGAACCTGGTCACGGAATGAATTAAGTTCTTAAGCAGAGGTACCATTGTACACAGAAATGGCCATATACAATAGGGACATTTTGTATGGTGTGGAAACTGTGATCATCTTTCTTTATAGCAGAAACATTTTTCTGATTAGCAGAATGTAAGACATTTGATAAATCCATAGACTTTCTAGATAGTGTAGCTCCATCTCTGTGCAACAGGAAACATATATAAAAGTGTTGATTGCCGCCATCCTTATGCCATCAATGAGAAAGCTGAAAAGTAAGATCTTTCAGAATAGGTTATTTCTATAGAGATATTCAAAATTAAATCATTTTAAAATGACAAGATGTCAAGCTACTGCTGTCATCTAGCAGGCATGGTAGGCCTGAAAGAAAATTACAAATTCTATAAAAGAACAATATTATTATGCAAAATGTTGGATTTGTAAAAGTAAATTAGCCTTAAGTAATATTGCAGAAATTTGTTCAGTCATGCCAAACATTCTGGAACAATTTGTATGTCTTATTTATATTCAAGCTGTCATCAGCATTTAGTTTCTAAGAAGAAAACATCTTAGAAGGAAGGGAAAACATTTTTCTTCTCTGTGTCTCTGTCTCTCTGCCTGTCCCTCCCTCCCTATTTTATTTAAGAAACTTTTTAAATAAAAGATTTTTGATAATGATTCTACAGAGATTTTAAAAAATAGAAAAAAATGACAGTTGAACCTCTGTGGTTTTGGTTTATATAAAGTTAAACTGTATTGCTGTTTTTGACTTCTGATTGTGCCACCATGATTATTTATCATGTGATTTCTTTCAGAAACTGGTATAGATTCAGAGGAAAGCAGTAGACAAATATAGAAATATGTCCCATGAAGGGAGTCTGAAGGAACTGGCAAAGTTTATTTTTGGGAAGAAAAGACTAGTGGGTGACATTATAGCATTTCTAAATGCTTGAAAAGATGCCACAAAGAATAAGTTCAAAATCTATTCGTTATTTTGTAAAATGCAGAATACAAAGCAATTAATTTAACGTACAGGATGGCGTATTCCAGTTTCAAATGCAAGAACATCTTAAATTGAACAGTTTAGCTATGGAACTAGTTACCCCAAAATGTAAAAATCTTTGCTTCTTTGAATTTGCTAAAAGAGAGTGTCATCAGAGTATTTTAATTTAAAATCCTGCATTGAGCAAAGAGTTGAATTCATTGGCTTTAATAGTCCCTTCTAATTTTATGGTTCTTTAATTTCTTTGCTATTTTGCTATTAAAAATGCCAATTTTGTTAAGTTCATATGAAATGAAACTAAATCAAGCACTCATTTGCATTCAGCCCAAGTAGGTTGAAGTTCTTTCTATACTTCATTTAACAGTTAAAGAAATCCCACACATACAAGTTTATATCTGCGAAAAAGATAAATAACAATTGTAAATTCAGAAAATACAAATTTGTGATATTCCTCAGAGTGTATCTGTTAGTTTAATTTTCTTTACTCTGAATCCCATTTTGCTAATTCTCAAAATCACACATCCCATTCTTGGAGAAATTTGCAAATTTTTTAATGAAAGGTACAAACAACCATTTTGATATTCTGAAGGTATGACAAGGAATTTGGTCACTGCCTGAAATAAATAAGCATATGGACTTTTGTTGACATTATTGGTGATATTATTGGGGAGGCAATTTTACAGAAGCAGAAGAAATGATTAACTTGCTTCCCTGATTTTACTGAATGGTCTTAATTCAGAGTAAACATTGGATTATTTTGCAATATTCTTGTAATCACTGTTGCATAGTTTTAGTTGGTCCAGAGAATGTTCTTCTAATGATATGTAGGAATGACCTTGGGAGACAGATGGAATGCTGCAGCCTGAAAATTGCAACTGAGTATTGAAACAGGTGTGGTGATAATTTTAAGGAGAGTAAATTAGAGAAGAATTTATATTTGTTTATTTAAGAAAAAGTATTTGACTGGGGAAAAAAATGGTCCATCAAATAACCTGGTCCAAAGAGTTGTAGAGCTTTGAAAATGATAATCAGAACTTGAAGTGGACTCAGAAGTAAATACAACTCCTGCAAGAGACATGTGTGCAATCTAGATTTGTATAAAATTATGCAGGCTGCCACATTGCCGAAGAGACGGAGTAACGACACGGACACAAGAGCTGGATTTAAACTTGGGTCATTTTTATTAATAATAATTTGCATAATTTATTTAATTAAATTAGCATAAATTAGCATAAAATCAACATGCTTAACTATGACCCAAACAGTGGACCTGCAGGGTCAAACAAATACTTCCGGGGCGGAAATGACGTAGCAATCAACATTCCTGGGCAACTATGGGCGTAGCTCGATGCTAGTCCAGGTGAGGGACCTCTCCCTCACCTGAGACCCTGCCATGCACTCGCATGAGGGGGGTCCCGCCGGCGCACCCCTACCCGGGGACTTCAATGTGCGGGACCCAAAGACAGGTTCCCCCCAACTGCTCAGGTAGCACCCCACCATGAGCTTGGAGAGAACCTGTCAATCATCCCCAAAGATGCCCAAGGGAGAACGCGCAGTTGCTAACCACCACCCAGATTTCCACCCCTAACCTGCCTACCCAAATGACCAAAGGTAAGCCAATCAACCTATTAAATGCAAGCACCCCCTAACCGCACATCCATCTCCCCAGTGTGGAATGGGTGAAAAAACGGCCATGCCTAATGGGCGAAGCCGCAAAAAATTCCCATTCGGCCCCCCTAGGGGCGACCCAAGAGTAGCACACTGCAAAATAGGGAGGGCGGGCGGGTGTCTGCTCCAACTGCCGGTCCCAAGCGAAAAGGCTTGGCCCAGGGCCTGCAGGCCCTTAAATAGGGCCAGCAAGCCCTGCCCTGGACCGGCAGCAACGTCAGGCCACGTAGGCCTGATTTTTGGCCGAAATCTCGTCTCGCGAGATTTTGGCCGAAAACAAGATGGCGGCCGCCATGAAGGAGTCCGGTGTCTGCCCGGCCCCTTCGGCAAACGCTGCCGGGCCGGTAAGTCGACCGGTGCTATTGCCGAAGAGGCAGAGTAACGACACGGACACAAGAGCTGGATTTAAACTTGGGTCATTTTTATTAATAATAATTTGCATAATTTATTTAATTAAATTAGCATAAATTAGCATAAATTAGCATAAAATCAACATGCTTAACTATGACCCAAACAGTGGACCTGCAGGGTCAAACAAATACTTCCGGGGCGGAAATGACGTAGCAATCAACATTCCTGGGCAACTATGGGCGTAGCTCGATGCTAGTCCAGGTGAGGGACCTCTCCCTCACCTGAGACCCTGCCATGCACTCGCATGAGGGGGGTCCCGCCGGCGCACCCCTACCCGGGGACTTCAATGTGCGGGACCCAAAGACAGGTTCCCCCCAACTGCTCAGGTAGCACCCCACCATGAGCTTGGAGAGAACCTGTCAATCACCCCCAAAGATGCCCAAGGGAGAACGCGCAGTTGCTAACCACCACCCAGATTTCTGCCCCTAACCTGCCACGGAGCGGGGATCAGATCTCTATCTTGGCCCCCCGACTCCCCCCTCTAGCTGCGCCAGCTCACGCAGAGACCGCTGCAGGTCCTGTAAGAAAATGGCGTTCCCCTGTTCTGACAGGTGAACGCCCTCGGCCCGGTAAAGCCATGGCCGATCTACAGTGATGAGGGGATGGGCCACTACAACCCCACCTAATTCCAGGGCCTTATTCACTCTACGCCTGACCCGGTGAATGGCCCTAAGGGAAATGGCGTCCCTCCATACGATCCTTGGGAGGATCTCTGACCACACCACTTGCGTGGTTGTCCACACTGTGCGAAGCCACCGCAGGTCTTCGCGCGCCTGGATGATCAACGGTAGACCACCAAGCAGGCATAGGTCATTGCCACCGAGGTGCAAGACCAGCCATCTGGGTGCGGCTATGGGCTGCCGCCCACCCAGTCCCATCTGAGCGCGACCCTGGGTAGCCGCCCGCCCAGCAGCGCCGGGTACAGCCCTGGGATGCTGCCCACCCAGCAACGTCGGTAGGAACCCCTCCCACCACATACCTCTTCAGCCCATCCAAACAACATTGACCCACCGTCCCAATGACAACTGGGTCCCGATGGCGCTTCTGGCTGCTGAGCGGCCGGCCCAAAATACCATGCTGTGGCCACACAGCAGCGCCGTCGGTTTCTGATTGGCATGGGGACCTGGAAGAGGACACACACAGATAGGTTACCTAGCCTAAGCCCTGCCTAGAATCCTCAGCGGGCCTAACATAACCCAAATATGCCGCTGACCGCCAGCAGCCGATCTCCCGAATCCGATGGGCCAGGAAACCAGAAAGTGCCGCACTAGTGGCGGCGCCGATATGGAACGAATGCGTGCCATATCCGGCGGGATCCATGCCTACCTGAGCCATTGCCTTAGACACTAAAGCCCAGAATTGATAACGGGTCAGGGGGGTACAGTCCTGATGTTTAAAAAGGTACCCTTGCCCTGACCCCCTTAAGCCACAAAATTGCTGCAAAGCAGCCACCGGGCACACAGACTGGTCGGTGGCTGCACTAAGCTCTATCTTAACCCCTCTGATCTGTCTTGGAATGTCTCACCAAAAGTGAGACACCCCCCTGTCTAAAGGCCAGATCAGTGAACTGGAAGGCACGGAGCGACGAGTCAACCTGCGAGGAGGCCATTGCCTCGCTGACCCGAAGGGCCCCAAAAAACATGACACAAGTGGCTGCCCTAAAAAGACGGGCCTCATACAGAGAGGCACACAGACTGTCCAAGGCCTGAATAATCAAGGACAGCTGCTGAACCATCAGGGCCTGACGAGTGTCAGAAGGGACCCCCTGTCGCTCCCTCACACAGCCTTCCAGCATCTTCCGAATTCGGAAGTCACCAGAAAAATCGCTAAACCCCCCCGCCTTGGACAGGAAGGCGAGGCCGGCTAACCTGGACCTAATAGTCCTAACTGAAAGGCCACACTGCCTCAGCAGGACACAAAATTCAGCCAGGTGTTCAACTGGGGCAGGCCAACTATGGGGGTAATCCTTACCCTGCCTGAAATCCCCAAACTCCTTACCTGCATGCTGGTAAGCCCGCAGGGTGCCCGGTGCTACCGAAAGGGCGATCGCCCTGGAGGCCTCATCTCTCCAACGCTCGGGAGCCCACCCAGGCTCCAAAGGTGGACTGGGAATACCTCTGGCGACTCTCGTGCCCACGGGGCCAGGGTCTGAAACCTGGACAACCGACCACAGGACAAGGCGTCAGCCACCCCATTATCCAGCCCGGGGACATGTCTAGCCAGAAACAATGCGTTTAGGGACAAGGACTTGTGCACAAAATGGCGGATAAGCCGCATGACCCTGTCACTCTTAGAGGACAGGGCATTAACAACATGGACAACCGCTAGGTTGTCGCACCAAAAGTGCACAGTCTTGTTCCTAAACTGCTCCCCCCAAAACTCTAAGGCCACTATCAAGGGGAAGAGCTGTAAGAAAGTCAGGTCCTTAACCAGAGAAGAGGCACTCCATTCCGGAGGCCACACTGACCAGCACCACTGGTCACCTAGCACTACCCCAAAACCGCAAGTCCCCGCAGCATCGGAGCAGAGCTGCAACTCAGCTTCCAAAAGAAGCTCGTGCCTCCAAAAAGACAACCCATTAAATTGTTCCAAAAACTCCCACCACACGCAGAGGTCAGCCCTGACTCCTGCACATAAGCGGGTATGATGATGGGGCAAACGTAGCCCCTTCATCGCATCATACAACTGTCTAGAAAAAGCCCTGCCCAGCACCACTACCTGACAGGCAAAATTAAGGATCCCGGCCAGTTCCTGGAGCTGCCAAAGAGTAACCTTCCTGCAGCCCAGGACCACCTCCAGTTTGCACCTGATTTTAACCAACTTGTCCAGGGGCAATCTAGAAGATTGCTCCTCTGAGTCCAATTCAATACCGAGGAAGGTAATCCTGGTGGCAGGGCCTTCGGTCTTCTCAGAAGCTAAAGGCACCCCTAGCTGAGCACAAAGGGCTTCGAAGTCCCGCATCAGCGCAAAACATTGCTCCGAGTGCGCAGGCCCTGCCAACAGGAAATCATCAAGGTAGTGAACGACCGAGCCCAGGCCACTACGTCTCCTGAGCACCCACTCCAAGAAGGTGCTAAAACTCTCAAAAAGAGAGCATGAGACAGAGCAGCCCATTGGCAATGCCCTGTCCACATAAAATCCACCTTCGAAATGGAAGCCCAGGAGCTCGAAGTCGTCCGGGTGTATGGGGAGGAGCCGGAATGCTGACTTAATGTCGCACTTACCCATAAGGGCTCCAACCCCACACTTCCTAACCATGGTCACGGCCGCATCAAAGGATGCGTACCGCACCGAACACAGTTTGTCAGGAATGAAATCATTCACTGACTCCCCCTTAGGAAAAGACAAGTGGTGAATCAACCTAAATTCACCACTCGCCTTTTTGGGGACCACCCCCAAATGGGACACTCTAAGATTCGGAAAGGGCGGCTCCGGGAAAGGCCCTAGGACCCTGCCCTCGGCCACCTCCTTCCTAATCTTGGCCCTAACAATGTCCTCATGTCCGACAACCGATCTAAGGTTATCGGACATGAAAGCCTTCCTTACCCCCACATAAGGGATCTTGAATCCCTTGGAGAAACCTAGCAAGAGAGCAGCCGCTCTTGAGCGAGGGTGGTAGTCAACCAACCAACCCTCAAGCACAGTGACATTAATTGGGCTGGGCCCCTTTTCCCCCAGCCGATGCGGGAGGCTTTCCTGGACCCCCACCCTTCTTTTCCGCCCCCTTCTTGGGGCGGGGGCACACAGAAGCTGCATGGGGGCCCCCACAATTCCCGCAGGCATGCTTATATTTGCAAAAGGGACGAAAACACGCCCCTTTTGCAGCAAATTCATGGCCAGCAAGCCCCGCCCTGGACCGGCAGCAACGTCAGGCCACGTAGGCCTGATTTTCGGCCGAAATCTTGTCTCGCGAGATTTCGGCTGAAAACAAGATGGCGGCCGCCATGAAGGAGTCCGGTGTCTGCCCGGCCCCTTTGGCAAACGCTGCCGGACCGGTAAGTCAACCGGCGCTATTTTGAACCAATTGAAACTTCTGGATATTTTCAAGGACAGCCCAATGTACATAGAGAACATTGTAATAATCAATATGAAAGGGAACCACATCATGCATAACTGTGAGCAGGGATTATTGATCCAGGAAAGGGCATAACTGATACATAATTCACAACTGCCACCACTGCCCTCTGTTTCTGAGCAAGAGGTGTTAGTCCAGGAAAACTTCCAGCTATGCACTGGATCTGTCTGGGCCAGTGCAACCCTATCTCAATCCAGAGATGACAATTTTCCATGGACCATAGAACCCAAATTCAGGGCCATTATATATTGCTGGGGTTCAGTTTCAGTCCATTGAAACCAGCCCTTAAAAGCCTCCAGGAATGATGAGGGGGAGATTGTGGCATCACTTAACTGACCACATACTGAGATTTACATCCGATGTCAACAGCATATTGATGATATCCTAGTCCATGATGCTGGGTGACGTCACTCAGCAATTTCATGTTGATATGTTAAACAGAAGCAGAGAAAATACTGACCCTTTTGGGACACCACAAAGCAAGGGACAAGGGACAGAATTCTCACTTGTTATCAACACCGACTGAGAGCAATTGCAGAGGAAGGAGGTGAAGCAGCACAACACAGTATCCCCCATCCCAACTCCTAAAGCCATTCTGGAAGGATTATTTATTTATTTATTATTTATTATTTGGATTTGTATGCCGCCCCTCTCCGAAAACTCGGGGCGGCATACAAATTATATGGTTAATGGTATTGAAGGGTACTGAAAGATCAGGCAAGCAGATACCTGATATGCAGAAAGCCCAACCAATGCTGTTTCCATTTTGTATTCGGGTCTGAACCTCTTTTTTCCTGGCAAAAGGTTGGTTGGAGAAAAACTCCAAAAAGTTCTCAAGATTTATATCAGACCTTTAAGATAGGGCAGGCCAAAATAACATAGGGTATAATAACATAATCTTGAAAGCTTATTTTGATGCCTGGCTGTTTATTCTCTCATTTTCCTAGTAGAATTTGTTTAGGCTGGTTTGCTTTTAGAAATATAAAGAGGCACCCTCACCTCAGCTCTAAAAAGCAAAGCCAAATTGCCCCATTTCATGTTACACCTGGGAGTGTGCAACACTTAAGAAAACTCAAGTAAGCTGAGGATGAATTGGGTCATTGCTGCATCTTCATAAGGTAATTTTATTATCTGAATAAAATGGCGTGCCTCCTAAAGGTAAAAGTTTGCTTTAGAGAGTTTGTTTGATTTTTAAATATTAATGAATTATATATGCAATAGTGATAGTGTACTTTTCTTAGGCATCTGATTAATTTGATAATTGGATTTTCTAGAAGTTGTGTTTCCCAGAACCAGCTAACTTTGTCCATGAGCTATGCCAATGAACTGTCAGCCCAGGAAAACAAACAGCCAAGGGGTGGTGGATTCTTAAAATTTTAATACAAGATTGCTTTTCAAACAGTCTTTTTTTTTTAAGTTGGAGAAGGACACTTGTTACATTGATTGAAATACTTTCTCTGCCTTCTTCTTGGAAAATTTGGACAATCTTGTGTTGTCCTTCCTTTATCCCTGCTATTTATACTTTAAAATAAGTATAGAAAGAAACATGTTAGACTGAAAATCTTGATGTTGGATGACTAAAAAACATTCTTTAAACTTATTTACCATCTTTGCTATTTTCATTCTAGTCTGCTCTCAAAAATGGAGGAGCTGCCCACATTTCATGCTGTTTTATTATACCCTTTGATCACATACTGAACCTTGAAACAAAAGTTGTTGTATTTGAATCTCAAAAGAAATTGGAATTAGATCTCCCCATTTTATGACATAATTTATTAATCTCATTTTTTCACTGCCAGCTCCCAATGGTTTTCAGAAATGCATCAAGTGTAAACATAACAAGTTTAACTTCATGGCTGATTCACAACATACCTCTTCATGCGAGTATCAGATTCTGTGTAAAAGAAATATTTTCTACTTTATGTTTTTTCTCTATATTTCTCAGATGTCTTGGCAAAACATTTTGACTTCCTTTTTTCAGAAAAACAAATACAGCTAAGAATGAGAACTTGTAAAACTGCTGGGGGTGAGGATGTTCTGAGCCTTCATAGTTGTTTGAATTAAGTGAAAGTACATGATTATTCTGTTAATTAAATAAAAGGAATTTTGCCAAGAAATGTCAATGCCTAGCAGTGTCTATCTGATCGCCCACCTCTATCCTGGTGATAAAATCTATGAGAAAAAACTTTTAATTGTCCAGTCTAAAGTTCTGGTGGGCTAAAACAGTCAAATATATTTATTTCTTTCCTCAGATCACAGAATTACAACCTGCTCCTATTTTGTTTTTTCTAGCTTTTTTCTCAGGGTCTGTCGGTTGCACTCCTGGGCTCTTTGTCTCTGTCTGTGAGTTTATATAGAAGCCCATTCTACTCATTTATCTCATGCCTCCTTCTATTCTCTGTTTAATTATTGCTGCTGTTATTATTCCTTTTAACATTATTTGGATTTGCTACTGACCACAACTACAATATTCTTCACAGATTACAGAAAAAATGAAGGACAGGTAGTCTTCCAATAATGATCACAATCAGGGGTGGGCTACTGCCCAGACAGCAGGGAACACAGTGGGGTAGTGAAAATGGAGCTCGACCCCAGAGCACCCAATTTGCGCTAAAAGATGTTGAAAGAAAATGCATAAGCCACGCCTACAGTGTGGTAGTTAAAATTTTGGTAGCCCTTCACTGATCACAATTCAACCCAAAACATCTGCTGATAAATGAAATGTTTGTTAAGTGAATTTTGCTCCATTTTTCAAGTTTTTTGCCACAGTTGTTAAGTGAAGTATGTAGTTGTTAAGTGGGTAACACAGTTGTTAGGTGAATCAGTCTTCCCCATTGACTTTGCTTGTCAGGAGGTCGCAAAAAGTGATCGCATGACCCCAGACCAGGGGTGAAATGCTCCTGGTTTGTTCGTGCCTGTCAGTCATCAAAGAGCCGGTCGTGAAGGCAGCACGAGACTTTGTCCACTGGCTTATTTGGGCTCTTTTACCCCCCGTGAATGCACAGAATGCTTTGCAGAAATTCAGGGGAGATGTAATAGCATTCTTCAGAATGTGGGTGAATGTGAAAGTAAATACATGTTCTTTTCTCATTCAAGAGTATAGGATATTATATTCTTTGCTTAATATACTCTATGTTTTTACATTGTAGGAAATCAGAATCTGATTCAATTTGGGAGGGAGGGAACTTGCTAAGAGAAGAGCAGTTTGACAGTGGAACCACTTACTTGGACAATATTTGATATATTCAAGCAAATACTAGACAGACATTTATGCTGTATGCTTTGATTTAGATATCTGGAGTGAATAAGGGAATGGACTTGATAACCTAAATGTCACTTTGCAACTCTATGATTCTATGTGCACTCAGATATCTTTACAAATGGAAGGTGCCTGGTAATGGTGGGGAATGCAATTATGTTTATGTTCTGCTTGTGGGCTTCCCTTAGGCTTGTGGAAAGGCCTTTGGCTCTTCCAATCTTATTATTTCCTCTTCATTGTACATTTGCTGCAAATGTTGACACAAAAAGTCATGGGAATAACTAGTTTTTGAACATAAGAACATAAGAAGAGCCATGCTGAATCAGGCCAAAGCCCACCAAGTCCAGCATTCTATGTCACACAGTGGCCCACCAATTGTACATGGGGATCTTGAGCAGAAAAAGTAGAGAAAACCATCCCTTCCCTTGACCCCCAACAAATGGTACTCAAGGGAATCCTGCCTGCTTCAACCAACATAGAGGCGGCACATGGACCTCTGTTTCAATAACCACCGATACTCTTGGCATCCATGAATCTGTCTAATCCTGCCTTGAAGCTATCAAGGCTGACAGTTGTCATAACCTCCTCTGGAAGTGAATTCCATAAACCAACGACCCTCTGGGTGAAGAAATATTTCCCTTTATTTGTCCTCACTTTCTTACCTATGAGCTTTAGGGAGTGCCCCTTCATCCTAGTATTGTGTGTGTGAGAAAAGAATTTTTCTCTATCCACCTTTTCTATCCCATGCATGATTTTATACACTTCGATCAAGTCACCCCTTAAACGCCATCTTTCAAGACTGAAGAGACCAAGGCATTGCAACCTGGTTTCATAAGGAAGGCGCTCCATTTCCTTAATCATACTTGTTGCCCTTTTTTGAACCTTTTCCAGTTCCATTATATCCTTCTTGAGGTGTGGTGACCAGAACTGTATACAGTACTCCAAGTTGGGTCTCACCATCGATTTACTGACTTATTTTCGATTCCCTTCTTAATCGTGCCAAGCATGGAATTTGCTTTTTTTTTTTTACTGCTGCTGCACACTGAGTTGACATCTTCATTGAGCTGCCCACCAAAACCCCAAGATCCCTTTCTTGGGTTGTCTCAGAAATCTTGGTCCCCATTTTGACTGGATTTTACTTCCCTTTAGATTTAATGCTTCAATCCATAAATTATTATTCCATTGTCTAACTCAGAGTATCTAAGCCTGGCAGCTTTAAGATTTGTGGACTTCTACTCCCAGAATTCCATGCTGGTTGGGGAACTCTGGAAGTTGAAGTCCACAAGTCTTAAAGTTGCCAAAGTTTGGACACACAAGAGTAGTTTCCATAGAGTAATTTTCCCTCCCCATTGCCATGTAACAAATAAGTTACACGGTGCTATTTTGATTGAAAAGAGCAAAAGAAAAATGTAATCTTTTTAACAGCCAACTAAACACATATAACTGTAATAAATGGAACTGCAACTGATGGAAAGTTAATTCCTAAAAAATAATAATAATCTCTGCATTTTATTAATATCATAGGATAGTTCTGAAGACCAAAGAAGAAGACCTGTGAGACTCTAAAGTTTATTAGAGAATCTACAAGAGGCACATTATCGTTTTAATATATTTACATTTTGACCCAGATTTGAATATTTAAATATTTGGCTGAGGAACAAAATGTTCAGTAAACAGTGCAATAGGCAATGCCTGTTTATTATGAGGAAGGAAAAGAAAGAAAAGAGGACCTAGATTTTGTCTGAGACAATTAATTAGGTAACACATACATAATTACTTGGTGTGTGACTTTCCCAATATGTGTTACATCACATTCATATTTGAAATATTTTTTTAAAAAACTGTACCTTTAGATATAAAATAGATAGCTTTTCTATGTCATCCAAATCTTTGTTCACCATTGTTTCTTTCCTCTCATCAATGTATTTGCTCACTGTTTGGCAATGAATAAATGTCCATCATGAAACACAGCATAAATTCTCAGTATTAAACTTTTTTTTTACAAAGACCAGTCGAAATACATGAAATTTAAGAAAACTGAATTCAAGTCTTCAGGACTGGTTTTGAAACTGAGAAAGTAGGATAGCTGGGCTCCTGACTTTTCTTTCAATAGCTTTCTATGTATGATCCATTTGATTAAATGATCAATAACTATTTAGTTATGATTGGAGTATAGATTCTTTGCATACAAATGCAGCATAACAAATATCAATAGCTGAGTTGGACAGTAGCCTATGATCAGTCCTTTTTTGTAGCTTTGGGGCTTCCCAGATATGTTTGACAGAAAGTAAATATAGAATTACATAAATCTTTGATCTCTTCCTGAAGGGCCTTCCCTACTTTTCTACAACTTCTTCTTCTTCTTCTTCTTCTTCTTCTTCTTCTTCTTCTTCTTCTTCTTCTTCTTCTTCTTCTTCTTCTTCTTCTTCTTCTCCTCCTCCTCCTCCTTCTCCTCCTTCTCCTCCTCCTCCTCCTCCTCCTCCTCCTCCTCCTCCTCCTCCTCCTCCTCTTTCTTCTTCACATCCAGGGTTCCTGACAATTATGCCATGATTCTTCTACAATTAACACAAGTGCCCTGAAACCAATCAATATGAAAGCTAGTGATACATTTAGGGATAAGAATTGCAAGGAGCTTAAGTGGCCTTCTGTTTCCTAGAAGAAAAGTTCTGCTCAAAATAAAAGCACAATAGAATTTTGGGATGCAACAAATTCTGATTATTTTTTTAAGCATTTGTATGATCCTCAGCACTATTTCAGTAAAATCAGTTTTGTAGCTTCATTTAGTTGGTAGTTTTAAAAAAGAAGTCTGTTACACCTCATCAAAACGGGAGTGAGAAAATATGAAGAGCTCATCATATATCATCACACTTACATGAACATTTACTCTGAGACAAAAATTAAGCTGTGATCCTCTTCATTAAATTCTGTGACAGAAAATGCTCATAGCTGGGAAAAACTGTTTCAGAGGTGTAATTTTACCAAGGGCGATAGCAATTCATTTTTTTCCCCACCTCAGCATTTTTTGATGGATGCCATTCAAAAGTCTATCAGCGTTTGGATTGGATTCAGTCTACATTTCATGTTTTCATTTGAATTTAGGTCTGTCACAACTGATAAAGAGTGATGAATGTGACATTACAGACGTCTAAAGATCATTTAATGTCAGTTCAGGCCCTGCCAGCAAAATGGGTGGCAGAAAGTCAATGATGCAGGCACGGTATGGAAAGAGAGGAGGAGAGATGGATCTAGGGCAGCGGGGAGTCATGCAAACGGAGCAATCAATCAATCAATCATTGTGTACTGGGAAAGGAGCCTGAATGAAAGGCAGTTGTTGGGCAAAGAGGTACAGAGGAATGAATTTGATTTGTAAAGTTCTTTTGATTTATGTCTGCATGCATCTTGCAACAGGATCAGAAATAATAGGCTGAAAAATGTACATTGTCTGTTTGCCAATTTATTTTATAAAATCCTCAGACTCCAAAATTTGTTTCTGTATAGATATAAAGGAAACAGGCTTAAAAGAGTTCCCATTAAACAATGTTCTTACATCCGAAGATTCATAGCCTTCAAGGAAGGTATAGCTGGAAAGAAATGTATTTTATTTCCTCCCCTAGTTTGACTGTAAAGCTACATGGCATTTGGGGTATTGCAGTCTTCTGTTGTATCTTATTTATGTTTTCCTGTTTTAAGTGATGTGGATTATAACCTGCATTGAAAATTCATAGTAGCATTCTCTGTTAAAATATAGCTTGAAACAGTTTAGAAAGTAGCAAGCCATAGTTGGCACACAATGGCACAGAAATTCCTTCTAGGTAACATAATAATCTGTTTTTTCCATAGAAAATGAATAATCATAATAAAGCATTGACCTGGCCCAAGGTGCTTAATTAAAGCTAGATATAACTGTCAAAATGCAGATAGTAACAGCTGTCAAAATGCAGATAGTAATGATTCTAACATTTTCTTTGCTCTACAGCAAATAAAGCTTGATTCACCTAATAGTTAATTTTTTATGTAACTATTCATTTAACAACATAGAAGCTATCGATACAATATAGTAAGGAACAAAAAACTAGCATGTGGAGGATAAATATCAGTGGGTGAAAAAAGTAACAGGGGGCATCCATTCTCTCAACATATTTGATACATTTCCTTTCATCTCCCTCTTCCCACCTATCCCTTGCTTCTCCAGCTCAGTCTTAACTTCTCCCATGCTTCAGGATCTTCACTTATTCATTATTTACATCTTCTCACTTTTTATCTTAATCTTCTCTAATTGGCCCTCGCCTGTTCTGTCTTAACTTATACACCATTTATTGTCTCCACGATTATAGTTTCCTCCAGAAAATATCAACAAAGGCAGGATGAGTTGTAGGGGGTTATATATGAACTGTCTATTAAAAACCATGTACACTGTGGAAAATTGCAGATGAAAATATATATGGTTAAACAAATTAAGTTTATATAGAAATCTAAGTGAGAGATGAGAGCCTGTGTAGTGCAGTGTTTAAGCCGCTGTCCTAAGGGCAAATATGTCAGTTTTACTCCTCATCAGGGATAGAAGTCAATTGAATGACTTGAGGCCAGGAGTGGGGAACAATGGCCCTTTTATGACTTGTGGACTTCAATTCCCAGAATTCCTGAGCCAGGAACTCCCACAGGTCATAAAGGGGTCATAGTTCCACACCTCTGTTTTAGGCCAATTACTCTGTCTCAGGACTAGTTTAGCAAGTTGTTAAAACATCTAGCTATCAACCTTCACTGGATCAAATGGTAGAACCAATCCATTACCCTTCTCTTAGAGACAAAAAAACCTTACTCTTTAACAAACAATTTGGTTTCAGAAAAAAATTATCATGTAATCTGTAACTCCTACACTGCAAAAACACATGGGCTACAAAATTAGATCAGGGCAAACCAACAGACATAATTTACATAGACTTCTGTAAAGCTCTGTGAGCTCAACCCAGGGTACTGGTGATGAGTGTAACTCTGGCCCTGGGCTCAGGCTGCTGCTACTCAATGCCAGGTTGGTGGTAAATAAAGCTCCCCTCATCCGGGATTTGATCCTGGATGAGGAGGCTGACCTGGCATGTATGACTGAAACCTGGCTGGGCCCAGAGGGAGGAGTTCCTCTCTCTGAAATTTGCCCAGCCGGGTTTCAGATATGGCATCAGCCTCAACCCCAGGGAAGGGAGGGAGGAGTGGCTATTATAGCTAGGGAGAGCCTTTGCCTGTGTAGACTCCTTGCTCCAGAGATTGCGGGCTGTGAGTCCCTCCTAGTGAAGTTGGACTTAGGGGTTCAGGTGGGCTTGTTGTTCACGTACCTGCCTCCCAGCTGTGTGTCAACAGCCCTGCCTGTGCTGCTCGAGGAGGTAGCCAGGCTGGTGGTAGGATTCCCCAGACTTATTGTCTTGGGGGACTTTAACCTGCCGTCGCTCGGCAAAACCTCTGGGTTAGCGCAGGAGTTCATGGCCACCATGACAGCCATGGACCTGACTCAAGTAGTACAGGGTCCAACTCATGAGGTGGGGCACACACCCGACATGATATTCCTCTCTGGGCAATTGAGTAATGGTCTGAGACTAAGGGGCTTAGAAGTGTTGCCTTTGTCATGGTCAGACCATTTTCTATTGTGGCTTGACTTCCTGGCTCCAATCCTTCCCCGCAGGGAGGCAGAACCGATTAGGCAGTTCCGCCCCAGATGCCTGATATACCCAGAGGGCTTTCAGAGGGCACTTGGGGTTATTCCAGATGCACTCGTCCACAGTTCGGTGGAGTCCCTTGCTGAGGCCTGGAACAAGGCTGCAGTGGAGGCTCTTGACCGGATTGCACCGTTGCAACCTCTCCGTGGCACTAGATCCATAGTTCAATGAGGAGCTCCGGGAGTTAAAACGCCAGAAGAGACCTCTAGAGAATCGATGCAGAAACAGTAAGTCCGAATCCAATCGAACACTTGTAAGAGCTTACATTAAGACTTACAAAGTGGTGCTCAAGGTGGCAAGATGCATGGGTTACCCGCTCCCTTCTTAGCCAGGGGGGAGTTGGAGAGCCCTTGCAGAGTAGTGCTGAGGATTTTAACATGTTTTTCGCTGATAAAATTGCTCGGATCCGGGCAGACCTCAACTCCAATTAGATAACAGAGTTGACTGACAATGAGTTGTCCACCTGTCTGGGAAGAGTTTGATCTGGTGACACCTGATGAAGTGGACAAGTCCATTGGAGCTGTGAGTTCCGCCACCTGCTTACTGGATCCGTGTCCCTCCTGGCTGGTCTCGGTCAGCAGGGAGGTGACACGGAGCTGGGTCCAGGAGATTGTCAATGCTTCTTTGAGGAGGGGGTCCTTTCCGGATCCCTACAAGGCACTTGTGCACCCCTTCCTCAAGAAGCCTTCCTTGGACCCAGCCATTCTTAACAACTATTGGCCAGTGTCCAACCTTCCCTGGTTGTTGAGAAGGTGGCGGCGCTCCAACTCCAGCGGTCCTTGGAAGAAGCCGATTATCTAGGCCCTCAACAGTCAGGATTCAGGCCCGGCTACAACATGGAAACTGCTTAATGGATGATCTCTGGGGGGCCTGGGACAAGGGTTTATCCTCTGTCCTGGTGCTTCTTGACCTCTAAGCGGCTTTCGATACCATTGACCATAATATCCTTCTGCGCCGGCTGGAGGGGTTGGGAGTGGGAGGCACTGTTCTTCAGTGGTTCTCCTCCTACCTCTCCGGTCGGTTGCAGTTGGTGTTAGTGGGTGTCAGAGGTCAACTTCAAGATTACTCCCTTGTGGGGTGCCTCAGGGGTCGGTCCTCTCACCCCGCTATTCAATATCTACATGAAACTGCTGGGTGAGATCATCCAGTGGCATGGGGTGAGGTATCATTAGTATGCTGATGATACCCAGCTGTATATCTCTACCCCATGTCCAGTGAACGAAGCAGTGGAAGTGATGTGCCGGTGCCTGGAGGCTGTTGGGGTCTGGATGGGTGTCAACAGACTCAAACTCAACCCGGATAAGACGGAGTGGCTGTGGGTTCTGCCTCCCAGGGACAATTCCATCTGTCCGTCCATAACCCTGAGGGGGGTAATTATTGACCCCCTCAGAGAGGGTCCACAACTTGGGCAACCTCCTCGATCCACAGCTCACATTAGAGAACCATCTTTCAGCTGTGGCGAGGGGGACGTTTGCCCAGGTTCGCCTGGTGCACCAGTTGCGGTCCTATCTGGACTCACTGTTCACAGTCACTCATGCCCTCATCACCTCGAGGTTCGACTACTGTAATGCTCTCTACATGGGGTCACCTTTGAAAAGTGTCTGGAAACTTCAGTTCATGCAGAATGCAGCTGTAAGAGCAATCATGGGCTTCCCTAGGTATGCCCATTTTACACCAACACTCCGCAGTCTGCATTGGTTGCCGATCAGTTTCTGGTCACAATTCAAAATGTTGGTTATGACCTATAAAGCCCTTCATGGCATCGGACCAGAATATCTCCGGGACCGCCTTCTGCCACACGAATCCCAGCGACCGGTTAGATCCCACATAAATAAATCCCACATAAATAAATAAATAAATAAATAAATAAATAAATAAATAAATGAATGAATGAATGAATGAATGAATGAATGAATGAATGAATGAATGAATGAATATGATAATCTTTTAATAAGATAAAGATACACGTACGCTTACAGAGACATACTGCTCTACTATGCAAGTAGAAACAAATTAAAGTTACATATATTTATACTTACTTTCAGGAAACAATCTGATGTGGATATTAAAGCCCTGGCTAGGAGAGGGATTTTAGTCCTACCTCAGGCCCTTGAGCCAACTCTCTTATCCTTATGAAGGAAGCAACAGCAAACCACTTCTAAAATCTTAGGAGTGCATTGTGAACAGTGTACAATATTGGCAAATCATTTCTAAAGTTCAATGGAGTGCATTGTGAAGAGGCGCAAGAGAAGAGACAAAAACAATGTATTTATTTTTCTTCTACTGAATCAGACTGGATTTACAATTATCAGGTTGGCAGTCAGTAGCATAATCCCAGTACACAAACCTGCTCATAAATTGACACAATCCTATTTCCAAAGAGTTTTCAATAGGAACACTGCTCCTATAGACATTTTGAGGCTGGTTTCCTGCATATCTGTTTTCATGTCCTTGCTACTTATTAATTCCCAAACAATAAACCAAGTCAACAAAAAAAAGGTGGGGGGGAGTCATAAGATCATTAATTTAGGTTTCAGAACTACTTAATTGTATCTTCTTGAAACACTGCTATGCAAACATTTGAGCAAAATGCATCATGCATTTCAGGAGTTATATGTGAAGAAGAGGTTACAGCACTAAGATGTTGATCTCAATGTCTGTTTCACGTATGGACATACAGTATGTTTATAATAAGGACAAAAATCTAGCTACTGGAAAAGGTATATACCTAAAACACTGGGTAATGCAAACCTGATGAGAAACATCAGAAGAGGTGGTACTTTTAAAAATAATTTCTTTAAAGTACACTATATTCTACAGATTTTTATTTAAAGAAACATATTATAAGCTTTGTTCAATTGAGCCATTTGAAAGGCTTAAGAAAGAGGAGAGAGAAACTACACTTCCCAGTGCATAAACTAAAAAAGTATTATAAAATAAAGGTTTCAATCTAAATTTAAAAATATTTTCAAATGCACTTCATGGCATATTCATGCTGGGAATCACATCCAGTCTTTCAAAATTTCAGACTGATGGATGCAATTTTATTTGAATTGTGTCCAAAGCCGCATGTGACAGAGAACATGATGGAAGGCAAATTATTTATGTGAAAGAGAAATAAAAGGTTGCAACATATTTATATGTTGCAATATATTTTATGTCCCATTATGGTGCATTATGCCAAAATTACAGGATTGGGGGAATTTTCAATTTAGATGTTACATCTATTTTTTATTTTGTTGTAGATGTTTTAAATGGTTTTCTAATGTCATGTACACAGACACAAAATTTTTGAGTTCATCATTGCTGATCTAGCCATCTTATACTTTTATTAAAAGCATCCTTTATTTTTTTTTTCCTGCCTACTCACACATTTGCATCTTCCATTTCCCTGAGCCTTTCTTATACAGAAAATTCCTAGTTTGGGGCATCTTTCATTCCTTTTCATTCAGTAAAATGAATGAAAATAGAAGCAATACCTTTGATGATCATCTGTCTGCCAATTTTTCTGGCCCCCGTTTTCCTTGTAGCATCTGAAACCAGTTACCGTGAAGCAAGGAACAGATACGCTTGATAGATTATTAGTCTGATCTGGACTGACTGATATAACATTTCACCTTTTCTGTCCTCAATGGTTTAATTCTGCACAAATGCCCCAATGACCCTATCTAATGACTGAAGTTATACAATCTTGTTGAAGGACACTAAGGAGGAGCACAATGTAGCATGAAAAAAAATCCCTTTTGAGCTTTCAATTTGAACATTACTGTACTAGGGAGTGATCTGAAACTAATGTTGAAGGTGTAAGTTATCAAATTAAAGTCAATGAGATTGCAACAGGGTAATGCAGAAGCTGGATCTGTTAGGAAAGAGGCCAATTTCCAATGTTCTATAAATCATTTCAAAAGACCATGAACTGATACTTGAATTAAGTGTGAAGGATTTACTAGAATAAAACAAATATATTTTCTTTTAGTTTTTTTTAAATGTTTCTACAAATGCTCCCAGTTGGTGGTAAAACTGGTAGCTTTGGGGAAATGAATATTTTATTAGCTGATTTATTTTTGGACAGCCTACAGATGTCAACAGATCCGTATTTTTCGCTCCATAAGACGCAGTTTTTTTCCTCCCAAAGTAGGATGAAAAATCAGCGGCGTCTTATGGAGCGAAGATGCAGGCAGGGAGGGGGGAGGCGCTGGAGCAGAGGGGGGGCGGCGATATACTCACCAAAAGTGTCCCGCCTCTGTCGCCGCCTCTCCTCTTTCCAACCCCGAAGAGAGCCGCGCCTTTCGGCCTCCAGAAGTGCTGGGTCAGGGGATGCCTCCACCGCACAGGTTTAGGAGGCAGAGCGGCACCGGAGGAGCGTTGGCGGCTCCGAGCCTTTGGGAAGGCTACGGGAATCGCTTCAGGAGGCGGGGAGATCTCGAAGACCCAAAACCCAGCCAGTCGCTCGCAGCCGGTCGGAGCTGCCCGTCCGACACCTCCGTCCGACCCGTCCGATGCTGGCGCCTCCCTCCCTCCCTGCTTGCCTGCCGGCCCCTGCCGGCCCCAACCCCCCCCCCAAACTCCCGCGGAAGGCAGTCCCCGCCCCCCCCGCTTGCCAGCTCTCGCTTTGGTGTTTCTCCGGTGGAAGCAAGGCGGTTGAGTTGCTCCGAGGTTCTGCTTCCAAGCAACCATTTGCCGCCTCCCCGCAAGTCCCCTGCCCGAAGCTGCAAGCGCGAGATCCTGGGGCGAGGGGGAGGCGGCAGTCCTGCGCTTTGCACTGGGGAGGTGCAGCGGGGAACCGGGGAGGAAGCCACCCCTCTGTGCTGGGAGGGAAGAAGGAACAATGTTCACTATCTCCCAGGAGCACCAAGCCCCCTTCCAACAGCACATGTGAGGCTCCTGGCCTGCCAGCTCTCAGCTTCTCATTTCTGCTTTCTCTCTTTCTCTCTTGCTCTTTCATTCTTTTTTCTTTCTTTCTCTTTCTTTCTTTCTTTCTCTTGATTTCTCTCCTTCCTTCCCTCCTTCCATTTCTTTCATTCCCCCTCTCTATTTTTATTTCTCTTTCATTCTCTTTCTCTCTTTTTCTTTCTTTCTTGCTCTTTTTCTTTCTCTCTTTTACCTTCCCTCCTTCCATTTCTTTCATTCCCCCTCTCTATTTTTATTTCTCTTTCATTCTCTTTCTTTCTCTCTTTTTCTTTCTTTCTTGCTCTTTTTCTTTCTCTCTTTTACCTTCCCTTCCTCTATTTCTTCTTTTCTTTCTCCTTCCTACCTTCTTCCCTCCCTCCCTTCCTTCAGTCCTTCCTCTCTTACTCTCCCCTTTCATAAGTTTCCTTGCTTCCTTCCTCTGTTCTGTCCCTTCCCCCTTTCTTTCTTTCTTTCTTTCTATTTTTTTTCTATTTTCCTCCTCTAAAATCTAGGTGCGTCTTATCAGCAGGTGCGTCTTATAGAGCGAAAAATACGGTACATAGTTTATTACCTCTCTTGGAGAGAGAGAGAAAAAAAAATCTATTTTATAATATAAGAATATTCCCAGTTTTAAGTAATGACCAACTTATTTCAGCCTGAACTGGTTTATAAACAGGAATTTTTAACACAGGAAAACCAAGAATTATAAGAACTACAGGTAGTCCTTGATTTATGACCACAATAGAACTCAACATTTCTGTTGTTAAGCAAGACATTTGTTAAGTGATTTTTGCTCCATTTTATGGCTACTTTTCCCACAGTTATTAAGTGAATAACTGCAGTTGCTTGTCAGAAAGTCAGAAAAGATGAAGAGAACATTATTTCCATTAGAGTTACTTTGTATTTAACTGTTTGCAGAGGATGGAATGAGATATTCCTTTTATTTTTGGTAAAATACTGCATGAGTCAAAAAGAGGGCCATGAAAATATTTACTGATCCCTCGCATCCAGGATATAAATTGTTTTAACTCCTAACCTTAAAAACAATGCTATAGAGCACTACACACCAATACAACTAGACACAAGAACATTTCCCCCCAAATACACATACAGTTTATATAATAGATAATGTGTATTTTTTGTGCCTGTGTGAAGTGAAGGGCTACCAAAATTTTTACTACCACACTGTGGGCATGGCTTATGCAGGACACCCTGCATTTTCTTTCAACATCTTTCAATGCAAATTGGCTGTGCTGGGGTGGAGCTCCATTTTTGCTATCCCATTGCATTCCCCCAGCCCCATCCGGAAAGCAGCCCTCCCCTGCCTATGTGTAATGTGCCGGAGAAGGGCAGCATACAAATCTAATTAATAATAATATGCATGTATCCCTATGGTATATATACATAGAATGAAATAGTATATTTTAGATTTTCAGTAATAGTAAATAGATAGGGAAATTGTATCTCTTTGAGGCGAGGAGAGACCAGGCGCCCTAAATCTAACCCAAACCCTTGACATGAGTTATGTCAAGTTGGCAACCTTTAAGCCAGTCACATGACCTTTAAGCCACCCCATGGTCACATGATTATCAAGCCACTCCCACTTGGTCACATGGCCAGCAAGCCACACTCACAAAATAAGCCATGTCCACAGTGTTGTAGTATAAAATTTTGCAGCTCTTCACTGTATCCTATTCTATTCTATGTGTCCTTTGTTAGTCAATGTGACTCAAATGTCAAAGCCTACACTGAAGTATTGATCTGAAGAAAGAATGTAGAAGATTCCAGTTTTATTTCATTGAAATAACATGATGCAATTTATTATCAGACAAAGCACAATAGCTTGGAATGAAACAGATGTATGAGCATTATATTTTTTATAAGTACTTCAGAATACATTTTTTTTTAAAAGTAAATTTACCTTTAAAGTCTAGAAATCTCTTAGCAACCTCAGTGGCATGTTTGCATAATTTTCATGGCAATAATAAGAAAGTTGCTGCTTTTTCCATCTTGGAAGTTTGTCTTCTTAGTTTTTCTCACTAAGGAAGCCCAACATGGTTAGCTTCTGACCTCAGCATTAGTCATAGCAATACAAGAGTTGGCACTAAGCATCAGATCAATGGAAACAGTTTACCACACTAAACAAGACTCAGAGAGCAGACTGTACATAGAGAAATCAGAGGTAGTCCAAGACAAAGAACTAGGTTTGGGATATAGGATATGAAGGAAGGAAAATACACAAAGGAAAAGATTACACTGGAAACCACAACTAAGTAGCTGGCATTGTGTACATGAACACATGCATAGTGAATTGGTTAGACCATCTCAAATCTAGATTGGCAATCCAACAGATAGTCACAAAGAATAATAGAATTAAGATCCAATGGGACCTCCAGTTCTGCATAGACAGGAAGGTACTGGCCAATCAACTAGACACTGTGGTAGTAGATAAGGATCAGAAAATACTGATGGTGATAGATGTAGCAATGCCAAGTGACAGCAACTTCCGGAATGAGTATGAGAAGCTGAAAAAATATCAAAAAAGTATGTGGAAACTAAAGGCCAAAGTGGTCCCAGTCGAGGTAGGAACACTAGGGGTTGTAACTTCTAAGTTGAGAGAGTGACTCCTTATCCAGGAGATTACAGTGCTAAGAACAGCTAAGATACTGCACAACACTCTTAAATTCAAGGGGCTCTGGTAGCAGACATGAGCTTGAAGAAGACATTTACCATCTTTAGGGGTTAGAACAGATTATTATTTTATTTGCTACATTATATTGTTTGACACAAAATTATAATGATGAATATTCCTCAAACCTTACTTTTTTGGGGGCTGGGGCAGTAGTAAAATCTGAAAAGAAAATTACTACCAGTTCTGTGGGTGTGACCTGGTGGGCATGGTGTAGCTTGGTGGGTCTGGCTTGATGGGCATAATAGGGGAAGGATATTGCAAAATCTCCATTCCCACCCAACTCTGGGACCAATCAGAGGTGGTGTTTGCTAATTGTCCAAAAACTCAAAATTTCTGCTACCAGTTCTATGAACTACTCAAAATTTCCACTACTGGTTCTCCAGAACCTGTCAAAACCTGCTGGATTTCTCCCCAGTCTGGGGAAAGAATGTTCCTATTCTTTGCATCACAATCTAATTAACAAAACTTTAACATATACATGTTAGATATAATCTATATAGAACATGTCGCACAGGCCAGATGTGTCACATTTTGGCCATGTTTACCCCCAGCAAAGGGGAAAAAGTTGTGATACGTCACTTGACAATAATTCATCATGAGTTTGATACCTCTAATATACACTGCTCAAAAAAATAAAAGGAACACTTAAACAACAGAATATAACTCAAGTAAATCAAACTTCTGTGAAATCAAACTGTTCACTTAGAAAGCAACACTGATTGACAATCAATTTCATTATGCTGTTATGCAAATGTAATAGTTGTGCAAATGAAATATTAGATAAGAATATTTCATTCATTCAGATCTAGGATGTGTTATTTGAATGTTCCCTTTATTTTTTTGAGCAGCATAGAAGAAATACATCCATAGAAAAATACATATTCCTGAAAATTTACACACATCATACTTTGTCTAATTTCATTGTAAATAATTAATATAAGAACAGAAGATCATAATTTTAACTCTGAGGAAAGTAATTTTAACACACCACAATGTACTCTGAAGATATTTAAATGCTGCTTCAATGGCAGCATTATCCACTGGGGGGGGGGGGGAAGAAATGCTAATTTAGTTAATGCTAATTTTTGTCTTCTCTACCTCTTTAAGATAGAGAGGAAAAGTAAGGTTAGCATAGGATTCTTCAAAATATCCAAAAGAAGAAGCCTATAATACAGAGAAATCCCAATGGGGAAAATATCCAATTCTGGTCGTTAAAACAACTACCCAAGAATGCCTCTACTTACAAACTTTTCTAGATAAAAACCAGGTGTTCAAGATTTTTCTTTTTCAAGAACCATTTTCCACTTACAAATCCGAGCTTCTGGAACTGTAACCGGAAAAGGCAGGGAGAAGCCTCCGTGGGGCCTCTCTAGGAATCTCCTGGGGGTAAATAGGGCCTCCACTCTCCCTGTGGTTTCTCCAGTCGCACACATTATTTGCTTTTACATTGATTCCAATGGGAAAAATTGCTTCTTCTATAAACTTTTCTACTTAAGAACCTGGTCATGGAACGAATTAAGTGGTAAGTAGAGGTACCACTGTAGTTCTTGCTTTTACACTTGCATTCCTGCGGCTATGGGCTTGTCATGACCAGATGACCACTTGCCCTTGTGAACTGATATAACTTTACCGATTCTAAATATGAATTTGGTGTGGGGGTGTAACAAAAAAAGTTGAAAAGTTTTACATGTAAGCTTGTCCCTCCTGGGAATAACCTTCATATAATCTCTGGTTTATTAGCTAGTCCACAATTTTCCTTCTTATATATTTGCAGAAATAACTGCATAATGAAGAGAAAATGTTTAAAACTATCAATTCAATGTAAGAGCTGCAAAATCATTAATAATAATAATTACAGCCAATGCTTGTTAAAATATATATGTCATAAAACACAGTGTAGCTTTCTAGTTAACACTTGCTGATGCCTCTAGCACACATGGAAGACCTTTTTGGCAAATCAAATATTAATATTTAACAAGAGAAAGAAATATTAAAAGTTATAAGGTTTAATTTTCAAAAGTGAACCCAGAGTAAAATACTGTTAAATATTAAAGTCCAAATACCTATTCTTAAAAAAAACCCACAGCAAAATGTCCAAGTAATTTTGTTCAAATTCTTTATATAGTTAGAAATTACACTTGCATTGCAACAATTTATGTCACCAGACGTTCCTGCATTTGTTGTCATTGTGGTCCTCTTTGCAGCAGCATCTACTATAATACTTTTATTAAAGTTTAGAAAAACTAATACATTTATTTAAAAAACAAAATGTGCAGAGAGAAAAAAGAGAGAAAGGAAAATATAAAAGAAAGATATATAAAGAAATGGCTTCCCTTTTCAAGATAAATATAAACAATTTCAGTAACTTCCAGTAAATTCAATAAATTTCTCTTTAACAGTTCAACCAAAATCTTTCTATCCCATGTCTCATCTTCTATCGAATATGTCAAGACCTTCACACACGCACACACACACACACACACACACACACACAGGGCCATTTCAAGGCAGTTAATTTATTCATAGCCAACAAACTATATTCTGTTTGTGATAGAATCAAAAATATGTGATACATACATACATACATACATACATACATACATATAGCGCGAAGGGTGGGTGGGTCATCATGAGATTCAGCTTTTGCACATGCGCGCAGGAAGCCAAATCTTGGCTCGCGCACTCAAGATTTCAGTATTTTTGCCTATTTCTTTGCTTCTGTGCATGCAAGGAAGCAAAAAAACAGTGAAAATCACTAAAATCTCACACAGGTGAGCAATCTCATATGAGACTTGGCTCACAAATATGCCAAGACCTACATACAGACATACAAACAACACAATTTCTTCTTTCTATATATTATTTGGAAATAGTCTTGCATTCTTTCAGCGTTAAAGTACTTTTCTCTATTTCATATCAGGGGATCTCTTTTTTAGTTGTAAATTTTAGTTCCTTCTGGTTACCTTTACTGTCTAACCTTCCAAGTCTCCTTTTATTGTGTTTTTCTCTAATTTTCAATGTTTTTCCCTGAAAAGATTTCTTACATCAAGATTCAAAATATCCAATATTTTAGTAGTATTTTAAATAACCCACAAGAAGGAGTCTTGTTATCAGTCATTCAAATCTTATTTCTGTTCAATCTGGTTCTTTAGTCTATTTGTAACTTTCAAAACTCAACCTCTTAACCACCCTTGGCTGTTTATGTGACTTTCCTTAATTTTCTTTAAGTTCTTTAACTTCTTTCATTATGAATTGAAGGAGAATCACCCATTGTAATAAATTTGACCTTCTGAAGTTTCTAAATATATATAATATATATCCCCTGGCTGTCCCGTTTCATGCATGGTTTGCTGAATTGTGTGATTGTTTATAATAAGAGTTTCTTACTGTGTTCTTTTTTAACATTGGATTTGTAGATTGTATTGTTTGTTGGAAGCCGCTCCGTGTCCTTGCAGAGGGGTAGCATACAAATCTAACAAACAAACAAACAAACAAACAAACAAACAAAATAAATAAATAAATAAATAAATAAATAAATAAACAAACAAACAAACAAACAAACAAACAAACAAACAAACAAACAAACAAACAAACAAACAAACAAATAAATATAAAAAAGCAGTTAATAAACCATTTCCAAAAGTAATTAACAGAGCAATTTGGTGAACATTTGTAAACACAAAACTGTAGCTTTGGAAAAATGCAACTAGTTTTATGGTCTCTCCTTAGGGATCCTCTGTTAGAATCATTTGTGAGCAATGCTGAGCCTCTGGTTGACAGGAAGTGGAATTCACTATTAAGGAATTATTAGAAAACAGACCAAAAAAAAGGTTAAGCTATAAGAGACATAGGCATACTGCAGAGCCATTTATAAAAACATGGCCAAGTCTACATATCTATATTCTATTTTTCAGATAAAAATGAAACAGGCAATTCTCATGCATTCTTATCATTAACCGTAAAATCAATTCATGCAGGATTTATTTGATACTCATTCATGATAACAAATGATGTTTTAAGGCAAAGAATGTATTGGATCCATTCCAGCAATGGGTTGCTCCCAATTTGGCCCTGTTCTGTGAACTGGTAGCTGCAGAAGCAGGAGGCTCTACCCATCAACCCAGGACATTTCTGTGCATGTGCTGAAGAGTCATACAGGTGAATGCCCACACAAACTAGTAGCAAATGCATTTTGAACCAACTGCTGTTCCATTCCTACAATCTAAGATAGTACTGATCAGCATAAAGAACTCGCTCATACAAAGCATACAATACAAGAGAACATAAATGAAAGTTAATCACCATAGAAATGAGTTATTTGTGAAAAGCTGCTAGAAGATATAAAATGAGAAATGAAATCATAAGAGAAAGAATTTGCATATAGCCAATGTTATACTACATTAAAAAACAGCAAATGAAGTGGTTTGATCAACTGAAGAGGGTGTGATGGGATTCCATATTGTACAAGACATATACAAAAAGAGAAGATCAAGGAACATGAGACAAACCCAGAAGAAGATGGAGAGACAACATCAAAAGAATATGGAGCTGCAGCATCAAATAACACTGGTAAAGTAAGAATGAAAACTTTGTATCTCCTTTGACACCCAAAACAATAAAAGTGGAAATAAAGAAGCAGACTCATTGTGAGGAAAAATATTTATAAAATAATTTTACAGGAGCCAAATGAACAGAAACAGATGTTTACTCATTGATCAAGGAGGGCCAACTCAGGTCAAGATTTAAACCTGCAGAAGGCAAATTTACAACTTCAGAGATCCATTTTCATAACCCAAAAAAATACAAGCAAGACAATCATCCCATCCCATCCCATGCCATTATGACACTAGCTATGCCGTATATTCTTAATGTGTTTTTTCCTCTTATGGGAATTTTTGCAAGCAGAATACATCCAGCAGAAATCCCCAGACAAATTCTCCTAGCCCCAATTCCATATCATGTTTTTCACAAAGTGTATTTAAAATATAATGATTATTGAATACATGGTTTGCACACATGGTTATACACATAAAGGCATTTAACCCTGCTGTTCTGTTCGGGTCGTATGTGACCCGAAGCCAAGTTTGAGTCCCTGTAAAAAATTTTCCCTGCATATCTGAAACTTGAAATTTCATGACTATTTATCATTTCAGGGGTTCTCTCTATGAGAATTTTTTTTGGGGGGTGGGGGGCTTAGTTTTTGCTGGGCAAAAAAAGTTACAAATCTTATGTTCCCGGGTCACCCTGACCCGGACCGAAAACTCTTCATTTGCAGTGCTTATGTTTGGTCTTTTTGAAAGCTTTTTTCACTTGGAAAGTAGTCTGAACATTTCTGCACACAATGATATGAAAATTGAAATGAAAAAAGTAAATCTTATTGGTTTATTTTGCGGATATAATGCACGCCCCCCCCGTTTTTGTGAAATTTTTTTCAATTTATGGATAGTTTTGCTTGCAAAATGCATTCTATTTTACTAAAGTTGGTGTGAGATTGGTAGCTTGAACATTTCTGAATATAAGAAAAATATAAAGGAACTGAAAAAAATGATTCTTATTGGTTTTTTAACATCAGAAATAAGGCCTCCCCCCCCCCTTGGCTGCTTGCAACCATTTTCACTTTTTATTTTTTTATGCTCCAAATCCGAAATATTCTTTAAAATCTTAGGCATTCATTTACTCAATTTAACAATGCTGATCATCAAAAAATATTTTTGGGGTGGTGGCTAATTGTTTTCTGGGCAAAAAAAAATCATAACTTTGAATCTGTTTCTGTTCGTATGTGACCGGACCAAAAATAATTTTTTTAGGTACTTGAATTTGATCTTTTTGAAAACTTTTTCAACTGGAAAACTAGTTTGAACATTTATGAACATAATGATATGAAAATTGAACTGGAAAAATTGAGACTTATATTTTTATTTTGATCAAAAAGCCCCTCCCCCCATCCTTTTTTTAATTTCGTGTCAATTTCTATTTTTTAAGGCTACAAATCCCTAAGGAATTTTCCCCCAAAAGGTTTGATATACTAAATTGAACATTTCTGAATATAAGAAAAATATAAATGAACTGAAAAAAATGGTTCTTATTGGTTTATTTTTGCCACAAAAGGGCCACCCCCCCCTCGGCCTTGCTGTGTGCCATTATTGTCACTGTTTATACATATTTGTCTAGAAATATTTGGAATATCCTTTTGAAAATCAACCACATTGTAGCCAGAGAACTAATTTTATGAAACAAATCCATTTTACTAAAAAAAAGTATGTAAGTTTGAAATTAACAGCATAATTTTTATATAAATTGAAATAATTGAGGCATATTTTATGTGCAAAATAAACCAATATGCATCAATTTTTCCAGTTCAATTTTCATATCATTATGTTCAGAAATGTTCAAGCTACCAATCCCACACCAACTTTAGTAAAATAGAATGTATTTTGCTAGCAAAACTATCCATAAAGTGAAGACTATTTAAAAAAAACGGGGGGGGCGTGCATTTCATCAACAAAATAAACCAATATGCATCAATTTTTCCAGTTCAATTTTCATATCATTATGTTCAGAAATGTTCAAGCTACCAATCCCATAGTAACTTTAGTAAAATAGAATGCATTTTGCAAGCAAAACTATCCATAAATTGAAAAAAATTTCACAAAAACAGGGGGGGCGTGCATTATATCCGCAAAATAAACCAATAAGATTTACTTTTTTCATTTCAATTTTCATATCATTGTGTGCAGAAATGTTCAGACTACTTTCCAAGTGAAAAAAGCTTTCAAAAAGACCAAACATAAGCACTGCAAATGAAGAGTTTTCGGTCCGGGTCAGGGTGACCCGGGAATAACGCCGGCTGACTCACCGGCCCCACGGCGATGTTGCTGAAGGGCCGGGCAGACTCGGACCCTTCAGATGGCGGCCGCCATCTTGTTTTCGGCCGAAATCTCGCGAGACGAGATTTCGGCCGGGAATGCCCTGCCCACGTGGCTGGGCATGACGTCGGGTCCGGGCGGGGCCTGCTGGCCCTATTTAAGGGGCAGCAGGCCGGGAAACAGCCTTTTCGCCCGGACCTGGTTGCCTGAGCAGACACTTCTTTGGTGCTGCTCGGCCGCCATTTTGTGTCTCCCTCGTGTTGCGGCCGCCATTTTGTGGCCTACCGAGGGGGCGAAAAGTGCTTTGAATACTCTCTTGCTTCAAGACGTCGTTGAGGCCTTACTCCTTTCACCGGAGCTGTCTTCAGCGATCCCCCTCGGGCCCGAGGGGGACTGGTAACCTCCTCCCGGCTGGGAGGAGGGCGCGGTGGGGGTGTTGGGTTTGGGCCTCCGGTCTTGGGCGGTGGGTGTTCCTGGATTGCAGGCCTCTAAGGCCTGCCTGCGCAGGGAGGCTTGCTATCATAATAATACATTAATCAATAAATACTGTGTCAATATATATATATAATTGTACGTATTATACCCAATACAGGGGTTAATAGGGGTAGCAGGGGCTCCCAGGCCCTAGGTAGGGCCCTGTGGGGGGAGTTGGGCCTGCCACTCGTGCTGGGGGTTTCGGCCTAGGTGGTTTTAGTGGCTTATTGCTTACATAAGGGGAAAGTGTGATGGCTCCTAAGAAGAGGCCTGCCACTGCTCCTATGGCTCCGCCAGCAGCGCGCCCCAGGAGGGCCCTTAGGCCTTCTGCCCGGGCCCGGGCCAGCAGGGAGGGGACTGCTGGGGTGGTCCCTGAACAGGGGGGGGTGGTCTCGTTGCCTCCTGCCCCTCAACCTGATTTTTCTCCTGCTATGTCTTGGGCCAGGGTGTTGGAGAGGCTCGATGAGCTCGAGCAGTGGAGGAGCGGTGCGGTCCCCGGAGTGTCCAGCGATCAAGTGCCCGCGGCGTTGGGGAGAGATCCGGCGGCGGCCCAGGCTGGGCAGCCGGCTCCGTTCGGACGGCAGGCCCCTGCAGGGCCGATGGCGGCTTTCCCGGGCCCCACACCATTGGGCCCCCCGTGGATGTCTTCAACCCCGTACGGGGCAGGTGAGGCTGCACCACACACCACATCCCTGTCTTTTCTTCCTCCCCCCGCCCCGGGTTTTCCCCCGGCGGGGGTCGGGAGTGGGTCCAGTTTTTTGGGGTCCCCCGCGGGCACCTGCGGGCAGGTGTGGGCTCCGCCGGTTCCTCCTCCGGGGCAGTCGGCGGCCGGCGCTGCTCCGCTGTCCGGGACGGGTCCTGCGGGGACACCAGCGGTGCCAGGGGCAGGGGGTGGGTTCCTCCGGCCCCTCCGGTCATGCCCCCGCTCCCGGTTTTCCCCTACCCCCAGGGGGCGGGTGTTTTTGGCGTGGCAGCCAACTCGGTGTGGGACCCCTTTGCTTGTATTAAAGCGGGGGCCATACCGTGCGGGCTGCCGTCCACCCCTCTAGGATGCCACCTTCACCCGTCGGTCAAGGAGGCTATTTGGCGGGGCGAGTACGTGGATCTCTTTTCGCTTTTGAACCGTGAGGTTCCCAAGCAGGAGAAAGAGATTGTCCCGGGGGAGAAAACAAAGAAGACCAAGGTAACGAAATGCTTCAGCTCCTGGCTGTATGCCTTTCTTACCTATGGGTCGGTGGTGATCCAACGGCAGCCGGCTATGGCCTCTGCCATGTTTAAGTATATAGACTTGATTGCCAGGGCCCACTTTGAATATAAGGGCACCATCTGGCGCCATTATGATAAGGGTTTCCGCATGAGGATGTCGGTGGAGCCTAACTTGCCTTGGGATATGGTGGTCCCGGACCTGTGGTTCCGGGCCACGCATATGTCCGGGAAGGAAGGGTGTGAGCGCACGGATAGTGGGCACTTTATGGAGGAGGAGCCTGGCGCGGCTTCGCCGGCCAAGGCGACTCCGGGTGTGGCTGGCAAGGGGGCCTCGCCCGCTTGTCATGAGTTTGCTGCGAAGGGGGCGTGTTTTCGTCCCTTTTGTAAATACAAGCATGCCTGCGGGAATTGTGGGGGGTCCCATGCAGCTTCAGTCTGTCCCCGCCCCAAGAAAGGGGCGGAGAAGAAGGGCGGGGGTCCAGGTAAACCTCCCCCACCAGCTGGGGGAAAAGGGGCCCAGTCCAATTAGGGTGTCTGTGCTCGAGGGTTGGTTGTTCGACTACCACCCTCGCCCGAGAGCCGAGTTGCTCTTGAGGGGCTTCTCTGAGGGATTTAGGATCCCTTATGTGGGTATTAGGAGGGCCTTCATGTCCGACAACCTCAGGTCGGTTGTCGGACATGAAGACATTGTACGGGCTAAGATTCGAAAGGAGGTGGCTGAGGGCAGGGTCCTTGGGCCCTTCCCGGAGCCGCCCTTTCCGAATCTTCGTGTGTCCCCCTTGGGTGTGGTCCCCAAAAAGGCGAGTGGTGAATTTAGGTTGATTCACCATTTGTCTTTTCCGAAAGGGGAGTCAGTGAATGATTTCATTCCTGACGAGCTTTGTTCTGTCCGGTACGCATCCTTTGATGCGGCCGTGGCTATGGTTAGGGAGTGTGGGGTGGGGGCCCTTATGGGTAAATGCGACATTAAGTCGGCATTTCGGCTCCTCCCCATTCACCCAGGCGACTTCGAGCTGCTGGGCTTCCATTTCGAAGGTGGGTTTTATGTGGATAGGGCATTGCCGATGGGCTGCTCTATTTCCTGCTCCCTTTTTGAGAGCTTTAGTACCTTCCTCGAGTGGGTGCTCAGGAGGCGGAGTGGCCTGGGGTCCGTCGTTCATTACCTTGATGATTTCTTGATGGCCGGGCCTGCGCAATCGGAGCAATGCTTTGCTTTGATGCGGGACTTCGAAGCCCTTTGTGCTCAATTGGGGGTGCCTTTAGCCTCCGAGAAGACCGAAGGCCCTGCCACCAGGATTACCTTCCTTGGTATTGAATTGGATTCAGTGGAGCAATCTTCCAGATTGCCCCTGGATAAGTTGATTAAAATCAGGTCCAAGCTTGAGGCGGTCCTGGGCTGCAGGAAGGTTACTCTTCGGCAGCTCCAGGAGTTAGCTGGGATTCTTAATTTTGCCTGTCGGGTAGTGGTGCCTGGCAGGGCTTTTTCTCGCCGGTTGTATGATGCGATGAAGGGGCTAAGTTTGCCCCACCATCGTACCCGCCTATGTGCAGGGGTCAGGGCTGACCTCTGTGTGTGGCGGGAGTTTTTGGAACGTTTTAACGGGTTGTCGTTTTGGCGGCAGGAGCTTCTTTTGGAAGCGGAGCTGCAGCTGTGTTCCGACGCCGCAGGGACTTGCGGTTTTGGGGTAGTGCTAGGTGACCAGTGGTGCTGGTCGGCATGGCCTCCGGAATGGAGTGCCTGTTCATTGGTTAAGGACTTAACTTTTTTGGAGCTTTTCCCCTTAATAGTGGCCTTAGAGCTCTGGGGGGAGCAGTTCAGGGATAAGACTGTGCATTTTTGGTGTGACAATCTAGCGGTTGTCCATGTTGTGAACGCCCTGTCCTCTAAGAGTGATAGGGTGATGCGGCTTGTCCGCCATTTTGTGCACAGGTCCTTGTCTTTGAACGCCTTGTTTTTGGCTAGGCACGTCCCTGGTTTAGATAACGGGGTGGCTGACGCCTTGTCCCGTGGTCAGTTGTCCAGGTTTCGGACCCTGGCCCCGTGGGCCCGAGCGTCGCCAGAGGTGTTTCCAGCCTACCTGTGGAGCCTGGGCGGGCTCTCGAGAGCTGGAGAGACGAGGCCTCCAGGGCGATCGCCTTATCGGTAGCTCCTAGCACCCTGCGAGCTTATCAGCGTGCAGGTAAGGAGTTTGGGGATTTCAGGCTGGGTAAGGGTTACCCCCATTGCTGGCCTGCCCCGGTTGAGCACCTAGCTGAATTCTGTGTCCTGCTGAAGGGGCGTGGCCTTTCAGTGAGGACTATCAGGGCTAGGTTAGCCGGCCTCGCCTTTCTGTCCAAGGCGGGGGGGGTTGGTGATTTTACGGGTGATTTTCGCATCCGGAGGATGCTGGAAGGTTGGGTGAGGGAGCGACAGGGGTTCCCCTCTGACACTCGTCGGGCCCTGACGGTTCAGCAGCTGTCTCTGATTAATCAGACATTTGGCAGTCTGTGTGCCTCTCCTTACGAGGCTCGGCTGTTCAGGGCAGCGACTTGCGTTATGTTTTTTGGGGCCCTCAGGGTCAGCGAGGCAATGGCCTCCTCACAGTCTGACTTGTCGCTCCGCGCCTTCCAGCTCGCTGATCTGACCTTTAGACAGGGGGGTGTCTCTCTTTTGGTGAGACACTCCAAGACAGATCAGTTACACAGAGGGGTTAGACTTGAACTTAGCGCAGCCACCGATAAGTCTGTTTGCCCGGTGGCTGCTTTGCAGCAATTTTGTGTTCTGCGCGGGTCAGGGCGTGGGTACCTTTTTATACACCAGGATGGTTCCCCCCTGACCCGGTATCAATTCTGGGCGATAGTGTCTAAGGCTATGTCTCAGGTAGGCATGGATCCCGCCGGCTATGGAACGCATTCGTTCCGTATCGGCGCCGCCACTAGTGCGGCACTTTCTGGTCTCCCGGCCCAACGGATTCAGGAGATCGGCCGCTGGCGGTCAGCGGCATATTTGGGTTATGTTAGGCCCGCTGAGGATCCGGGGCAGGGTTTAGGCTAGGTAACCTCTCTGTGTGTGTCCTCTTCCAGGTTCCCAGTCCAGGCAGAAACCGACGGCGCTGCTGTGTGGCCACAGCATGGTCTTCTGGGCCGGCCGCTCAGCAGCCAGAAGTGCCATCGGGACCCAGCTGTCGTTGGGACGGTGGGTCAATGTTGTTTGGATGGGCCGGAGGGGTATGCGGTGGGAGGGCCTCCTACCGACGCTGCTGGGTACGCAGCATCTCAGGGCGGTACCCGGCGCTGCTGGGCGGGCGGCTACCCAGGGTCGCGCCCAGATGGGACTGGGTGGTCGGCAGCCCATAGCCGCACCCAGATGGCTGGTCTTGCACCTCGGTGGCAATGACCTATGCCTGCTTGGCGGTCTACCGTTGATCGTCCAGGCGCGCGGAGACCTGCGGCGGCTTCGCACGTTATGGCCCACCACGCAAGTGGTGTGGTCAGAGATCCTCCCAAGGATCGTTTGGAGGGACGCCATTTCCCTTAGGGCCATCCACCGGGTTAGACGCAGGGTGAATAAGGCCGTGGGAAAAACTGTCAAAGAATTAGGGGGGATTGTAGTGGCCCATCCCCTCATCACTGTAGATCGGCCGTGGCTTTACCGGGCCGATGGCGTTCACCTGTCAGAACAGGGGAACGCCATTTTCTTACAGGACCTGCAGAGGTCTCTGCGTGAGCTGGCGCAGATAGAGGGGGAAGTCGGGGGGCCAAGATAGAGATCTGACCCCCGCTCCGTGGCAGGTTAGGGGCGGAAATCTGGGTGGTTTCAGCAACTGCGCGTTCTCCCTTGGGCATCTTTGGGGATGATTGACAGGTTCTCTCCAAGACCATGGTGGGTGCTACCTGAGCACTTGGGGGGAACCTGTCTTTGGGTCCCGCTATTGAAGTCCCAGGGTAGGGGTGAGCCGGCGGGACCCCCCTCATGCGAGTGTATGGCAGGGTCTCAGGTGAGGGAGAGGTCCCTCACCTGGACCAGCATCGATTACGCCCATAGTTGCCCAGGAATGTTGACCTTTTACGTCATTTCCGCCCCGGAAGTGTTTGTTTGACCCTGCAGGTCCATTTGGTTCCGGGTCATAGTTAAGTATGTTGATTTATGCAAATTTATGCTAATTCATGCTAATTTAATTAATAAATTATGCAAATTTATTATAATAAAATGACCCAAGTTTAAATCCAGCTCTTGTGTCCGAGTCGTTACTCCGTCTCTTCTGCAATAACGCCGGCTGACTCACCGGCCCCACGGCGATGTTGCTGAAGGGCCGGGCAGACTCGGACCCTTCAGATGGCGGCCGCCATCTTGTTTTCGGCCGAAATCTCGCGAGACGAGATTTCGGCCGGGAATGCCCTGCCCACGTGGCTGGGCATGACGTCGGGTCCGGGCGGGGCCTGCTGGCCCTATTTAAGGGGCAGCAGGCCGGGAAACAGCCTTTTCGCCCGGACCTGGTTGCCTGAGCAGACACCCACCCGCCCTTCCCTATTTTGCAGAGTGCCTAGGGGTCGCCTGCGGGGGCCGAATGGGAATTTTTTGCAGCCTCGCCCATTAGGCCAGGCTGTTTTTTCGCCCATTCCACACTGGGGAGATGGATGTGCGGTTAGGGGGTGTTTGCATTTAATTAGGTTAATTGGCTTACCTCTGGTCATTGGGTAGGCAGGTTAGGGGCGGAAATCTGGGTGGTTTCAGCAACTGCGCGTTCTCCCTTGGGCATCTTTGGGGATGATTGACAGGTTCTCTCCAAGACCATGGTGGGTGCTACCTGAGCACTTGGGGGGAACCTGTCTTTGGGTCCCGCTATTGAAGTCCCAGGGTAGGGGTGAGCCGGCGGGACCCCCCTCATGCGAGTGTATGGCAGGGTCTCAGGTGAGGGAGAGGTCCCTCACCTGGACCAGCATCGATTACGCCCATAGTTGCCCAGGAATGTTGACCTTTTACGTCATTTCCGCCCCGGAAGTGTTTGTTTGACCCTGCAGGTCCATTTGGTTCCGGGTCATAGTTAAGTATGTTGATTTATGCAAATTTATGCTAATTCATGCTAATTTAATTAATAAATTATGCAAATTTATTATAATAAAATGACCCAAGTTTAAATCCAGCTCTTGTGTCCGAGTCGTTACTCCGTCTCTTCTGCAACATAAGATTTGTTATTTTTCTTAAACAGAACAGCAGGGTTAAATATAAAATGTATCTTTTGTTCTGTAACATAATATGGCTGCACTCTTGTTCCTTTTACAAAATAAATCATTAAATTTTACATTTTTCTGTCATTAATTCGTAAATACCATTTATATTTAGTTATTTATTTGTCAAACATATATATGATAGTAGTAGCTTGTATAAACATAAGTAAAAGAGGACAATAGGACAATAGAACAGGGACAATAGGCACAGTGGTGCACTTATGCACACCCCTTACACACTTCTTAGAAGTGGGGAGAGGTCAATTGTAAACAGTCTAAGGTTAAACTGTTGGAGAAGAAACCACAGAGTCAGGTAGTGCATTCCAGATCACTCTATTGCTGAAATCACATTTTCTGCAATCGAGTTTGGAGCGATTTACATTTAGTTTGACTATTATATGCTTGTGTGTTGCTGTGGTTGAAGGTGAAGTAGTTATTAATAGGAAGGACATTTTGATATATGATTTTATGAACTACATATAAATCAGATTGGAGGCAACATAGTTGTAAATTGTGTAATACCAGTATTTCAAATCTGGTGGAATAAGGTATTTTGTTGCAAGCAGAGGAGTGAAGGACTCTTCTTGGGAAATATTTCTGGACTCTCTCAATTGTATTAATGTCAGTTTTTTAATGCGGATTCCAGACAGGTGACTGTATTCCAGAATTGGTCTAACAAATGTTTTGTAAGCTCTGGTTAGCAGTGTAATGTTGCCAGAGAAGAAGCTATGTAAGATTAGATTAACAACTCTTAGTGCCTTTTTGGCAATGTTATTACAGTGGGCTCTAGCACTTTGGTTGTTGGATATGAGTACTCCAAGGTTTTGACAAAATGAGGGTCATCTATAAGTTCATTTCCTCCAAGTTTGTATTTTGTATTCTGATTCATAAATACCTATTATTTCACACCTCACTGTAATGATGTAAATAATAGCAAAAGACAAAGTTATAAACAACAAAACATGCTGAGATTGGTATATTTAATTATTTTTCCTGATATATGTGACTGCTTATCAGATGAGAAGCAGCCAACCAATTATATTCAACTTCTACCTTTTATGTTTTAGCGAAAGCAAAATTTCTTCTCATTAGGGAAGCATTATCTCAAAGTGACTCCATCTGCTAATTCAAATGTCATTAGATAACTTTCCAAATTAAGACAATTAATTCTGCATATTTTCCAAATACCTCAGCAATTAGCAGAAACAGGCACAAAATTAAAAATGTGCCCATGTCTAAATTAATGTGCCCATGTCTAAATCATTTCTGCATTTAGTTACATTGCAGTCGTGATTATTAAAGAAGCTCTTTGAGTGGGTTGAAAGAATAGGAATGGGGTTACAAATGAATAAAGGTAAGACTATGACCAAGTGCCAAGATACAGGCATTTGAACCGATGTCATCTGGTAACTATGAAGATTTTTCAAGTTGCCACAAAACTAACTGGTAATGATTGAAAGCATCATCTGCCCAACACCTGTAAGTAGATGCTGTTCCAAACAAAAAGCCTGGGGCAATTTCTGCAATATTTTGACATTTCCAGTCAGTGGATTTACTTCTGAAAATACCTGTACTTTATTTAAGAAACATTAAAAATGAAGAGGTGTCATTTGGGGATACTGTTAAAGGTTTCTAGACAATCCTTTCTAAATAGTCTTTAAATTGACATGAAACCAGCAAGATAATGGTTTGATGAAGAGCTTGAGAGGCAGTTACTGAGTTTTCTTTGGAGAAACTATTTATTTATATATATATATATTCAAACAAAAGTTTGTGTTATAAGACAGTTGTGGTGAGATTAACCAAGGCTGGACATGACAGAACTGAAAGGGAGCAAGGTCACACTTCGTACCCCCTTTTGTATCTTTTTCTGAAATTCACTGTGCATCCTTCTCCTCTTCCCCCTCCCCCTCCTCCATGTAAAGACAAATTGAGTTGCTTGTAGATGACTATGAAATTAACCTGAAATCCGTAGGAAAAGCACTTGCAGGGTCAAGGTAGACCTAGAACTGGCCCCATTATCAAAATACAGGAAATGCTTGACATTTATCAAAAAAGTGACCCTTCCCTGAATTATTTTTATTCCACCTTGTCATTCTACATGATAATAGAAAATCCTTAAGATTTTTAAGATGAAAATAGAATAGGGGTCTTCCTTCACTTCATTCAACCACATGATTATGAAACAGATGCTTCTGCCCATCTCTGAATCATAGGATACCAGATTCAGCCTATGCTCAGATGCTGCTCATAAATAAACTATCTTGTTTTACAGCACATGTAACTAGGTTTTGTGCAACAGCAGAAATGATTTCTTGGAGACTTTTGGACCAATTTTTCACAACTCATTCATTCTCTGTAGCTTAATTCATTTAATTTTTTAGGTAATATTGCTTGATTGTAAGTTTAGATGTTATTATATTTAATATAATTTTATTGTTGACATTGTAATTCAAGTTGCCTCGAGAAGGGTGGCATAGAAATATATATAAATAAATAAATAAATAAATAAATAAATAAATAAATAAATAAATTCAATGTACTGTAGGCTGCTTCCTCCACCTTACTTATAGATGTTAGATAGGTTGCTTTGTAAGTGTTGTTCTGGTACAAATCAACTTTTCCCAGTCAGATAACTCAGCACAACGAGATATCCCAGATAATTTTATTACAGGAATTCTCACAATAACTCACAGTTATGATGCGATTCTTCTGCAGTATAATCTTTCCCATTGTGCAGGTAAAAAGAGGTTGAATTGACCCCAGCTCTGGGTGTAGCATCTACATGCTGGCTGGCTTAGTGAGTGAAGACAAAAGACCTGCTGGAATGTTCTCTCCAATTACCCCTCATCCCGAGTCAGAGCCAATAGGAATACACTAATGTGGTCACATGTAAAACTACATTATCCAGAGTGCAATTTCACTACATTTCCCCTAATGCAATATCTTAAAGAAACATGCCTAAATACAGTCCAACTATCTCTGTCTCTGGGGACAGCACAAGTGTATTTTAATTTTGCCTCAAACTTTATATTATTATCTATTAAAATAGATTGTGTGTGTGTGTGTTTCCTCCATAGATTTCTCCCAAGTTTTATGGTTTTGGTTATTGAAATATCCCAATGATCACCAGGCGATGGCAAAGTGATTAAAAAAAAACCCTCTCTCAAACTTTATGCCACCATCCAGTTGTGACTTATATTTGTGCAGTCTAGTTTAGTACCTTAACCAAATATATCTTAGATGCTCTGCCCATGTAAATATGCATTAAGCTTGAAGAGGCAGTTCTGGCATGCTGTTTTAATTAATCTAGACTAATATTAATTATCAAATTATTATATGAATGTGATGAGAATTCAGGGAGGCACATAACATTGTATGAGTTATGTTTCCCAAAGCCAATTCTATTAAAACCTGTCTTCCACCCCTACAGCACATTCATTTTCTTTGCGAGATAATGTGGAGTCTTAATTAGTCCATCAAGAGCATCAAAAACATATGCTTAATTTGTGGGCAAGACATAGAACAGTATTGTAATTAATTTCATGTTATAGTTCCAGATAAATAGATTGGGATATCTGTAGGAGGCCAAAGGAAGTTCAGTGAGATGAACAACTCTTCTCGTGTCATATAATAATACTGGCCCTCAGCATATTTTTAGAGCATAATAAAATAAAATAGGCCATTATTTGCACTTGTCACAAACATTCTAATTGCAGTTTCAATATATCATAACTTAAATCCAAGCATCAAGAGATGAAATGATTTAAACTGGTCTTAGAACATAAGCAGTATCCTGCTGGGTTGGACCCCTGCCCTATCTAGTCCAGCAGGTTTGTTGATCAATCACCACACAAGGAAGCCCTCTAATCTCCCAGCAAATGTCTTTGCTACTGTCCTATTAGCCTCAGTACTAAGGACAATACCTCCAGAAACGCCTTCTACCGCACAAATCCCAGCGGCCGATAAGGTCCCACAGAGTTGGCCTTCTCTGGGTCCCGTCAACCAAACAATGTCATCTGGTGGGCCCCAGGGGAAGAGCCTTCTCTGTGGCTGCCCCGGCCCTCTGGAATCAACTCCCCCCGGAGATTAGAATGGCCCTCACCCTCCTTGTCTTTCGCAAATTATTCAAGACCCACCTATATCGCCAGGCATGGGGGAATTAAGACATCTCCCCCAAGCTTTCTTATATTTTATGTTTGGTATGTATGTGCTGTATGGTTTTTAAATTGTTGGGGGGTTTTATATAATTTTATTATTAGATTTATTCCATTGTTATACTGTTTTTATTACTGTTGTGAGCCGCCCCGAATCTTCGGAGAGGGGCAGCATACAAATCTAATAAATTAAATTGAATTGAATTGACAATGCTAGGATTTAAGTTGGGATGCCCTTGAAACATATTTTTTTTAATTATATATAACAGGAATGTCTTAAAAAATAAGTAAAATGAAAGTATTCCTTACTCATTCATACTCAATCGTTCTTTCTTCACATTCTGCAACACATATACACCCAAGTCATTTATATATATTACAAATATTTTCTGACACCTTCTGAAGATTTAATACAAATCTCATTCCAGCAAAGCCTTAGTGATGTCCTTTTCTGTGGGTTGCAGTGAGAAAATGCCAGAATAATTAGCCCTTGTGGAACACTTTTCATGGCTTTCTCTTCTTGTTTCTCTTGCTGAACATAAATGACTGAGAGAACATTCGTTCTTCTTGTTTTCTTTGTGTGATTACTTGCCACGTCATCTTCTTCCTTCCAATTCTTTCTGAAAAAAGTCCATTTATGCTTCATTCAGCCTGACAAAATATAGTTCCACTGGGTCAGCTCAGCAACTTCCTTTTGATGAGAATGGGTCTAGATAAGTGGGAAACAGGGTTTCAATTGCTTTCCAAACAAATTGCAGAAACCGGATATCTGAGAACAGTTCCGTCGATAGGAAGGAGGGTCTGATAAAAAATGCCTCTCTGCGTGTCTATGTGTATGTGAGTATTTGGGATCTATATATATGTATATATCTTTTTATCTATATCATCTATATCTATCTATACCATCTTTCTACCTGGAGGTTTATCTGTGTTATCAGGGTCACCTGAGTGGTGCAAATGGATATCGACGACACAGTCCTTTCAACAGTTCCAAGAATCTCCACACTCATTTGCACAACTGAGGTGACCCTGATGACACAGATGAACCAGGTGATCTTAATGACTCTCTAAAACAATGCAAATGATCAGTTGTCCTTTCATTTTCCACCATTGAAAGAAAATGCAGGCCGTCCTGCATAAGCTACGCCCACAGTGAGGTAGTAAAAATTTTGGTTGCCCTTCACTGCTATGCACCAATGATAAATTCCTTGTGTGTCCAATCACACTTGGCCAATAAAGAATTCTATTCTATTCTATTCTATTCTATTCTATTCTATTCTATTCTATTCTATCCCATTCCATTCCATTCCATTCCATTAAATTACATTACATTACATTACATTTAGTTAGATTAATGTAAACTAAAGGAATTAAGATTGTGGTTAATTTTAATGTAGTTTTTAGCAATATCTGACTATTTCCTCCGCACCCTTTAGCCTATTGATTTATGATATGCTACAGGTGAGATGTGAAATTTGTCATAAACATTATTTTTGAAGTATGCATAGAGGTGCCCTTCTGTCAGTTTAATTTAACTTAATTCATCTTGTCTAGAATTCTCTTCTTACACAACACATTTATGCAGTAAAAAAAGTCTACAGCTTGTCATTCAACCGTCAAAGGAACCAAGTATTTTCAATCTGCAGTTGCATAAATTACTTACTTGAAGAAAGAGCCTTAGGGCACTACAAAATGTAAAACGGCAGGCATTATTGCAATTTTTAAAGGGTAGATATATCCCTGCTTCTCTCCACACTTCCCTAGTTTTGGCATAAACTCCCAGCATACACCAAGGGAGTGAGAAAAATCTTTTCTCTCTCTCTCTCTCTCTCTCTCTCTCTCTCTCTCTCACACACACACACACACACACACACACACACACACACACACAGAAACACACACACACACACACACACATCAACACTGAGATATTACTTTCTCTTAACACAAATAGTAATATCTGTACTAAAGCTGAGCTTACTTTAAAAATGATTTGGAAGACATTCTTTATACAGTCTACAAGTACAGAACTTCTACTCTATTCATTACAGCAGTCCTACTAGTTTCATGCTTTTTTTCAAGCCTGAAAAAAGGATGCTACTATTTTTGAGACTTGTTCCTTAAAATAGTGTCACCTTCTTTCCAGGCTTCCATGATAGCTTGTAAAATCAGGTTGCTTGAGATGAAGTGAAACTTGTGTAAGATCCATATTTCTTCTGAATCATTTTTGAAGTATGCAAAGCCAATGTTTAGACTCAAAGGCCTTTTATAATCAACTTCCTGCTGCCTTTTGAAGATTCAGTACATTCTACGTCTTGCAATCATGTGCACAGGAAGTTGTCTTTCCAAAAAACCTCCCAGCATATACAGGGGTTGGTTCCCCCCAGTTTGGACCAATTTGCCAAAACTGGTAGTGACCCACTGATGTCATGTAAGTGACATGATGTCACTTAACCAGATCAGTCGATGCTGGACTATGGACACTGCCATCTTTTTTTTTTTTTTGCATTTTTAATTTTATTTTTCTTCTGAGCATGTGCAGAAGCTGAGTTTCTGGCACTGTGCATGTGGTCGCCATCTTGGTTTGGGCTTTCTTTTTTTTAAAAAAAATATTTATTTATTTTTTATTTTTTATTATTTTTTATTATTTTTATTCTGAGCATGTGCAGAAGCTGAGTTTCCATCACTGTGCATGTGGTCACCATCTTCAGGAAGCTTGGGTCCCCTGCTTGGATCTCCTCAACTTTTCAGTCCTTGAAAGCAGATTAAAAATGTCCTTCTCCTGTTTTGCAGCTATGCACCATTTTCTGTCCTTGCCTCCTTCCTGTTTTTATTTGGTTTTCCCTCCCACCCTGAAGAAAAAAAGGAAGTGAGGGTGGGGAGAAGGATCTGGGAATGGGAAGGGAAAGGATTGGGAAGAATGAGAATGAGGAGGGTTTCCCGGCTCAGGGAAGTCTTGGAGTCTGGAATCCAGAGCCTGCCTTTCCCCTTCTCTCTTGTGGTGCTTTTATTTCCAAAGTCCTGCCCCACAACTCCAGTCTCTTTTCCTATAAGCAGAGCTCTTGGTCTGAATCAATTGGTGTAAAATGAAAGCAAGATTTAAAGGAAACAAAGTTGAGCTAGTTTGTAAGAATCACAAGTACTGTCAAGTTAAGTGAAATCCATACTAATATTCCAAACTAAGGAGACTTAATATTTATCTATCTATCTATCTATCTATCTATCTATCTATCTATCTATCTATCTATCTATCTATCTATCATCTATCTATCTATCTATCTATCTATCTATCTATCTATCTATCTATCTATCTATCTATCTATCTATCTATCTATCTATCCGATTTTTATGCCTTACAACATGTTAGCAATAGCACTTTGTTAAACAGAGCTAGCCTATTGCCCCCACAATCCGGGTCCTCATTTTACCCACCTCGGAAGGATGGAAGGCTGAGTCAACCTTGAGCCGGTGATGAGATTTGAACCGCTGACCTTCAGATCTACAAGTCAGCTTCAGTGGCTTGCAGTACAGCACTCTACCTGCTGCGCCACCCCGGCTCAATCCAATATCTGGTTAAAATGGCTAGTACTTCCATTTAAAGAAGAAAAGCATAGCTCAGACTACTGGTATGATCTTTTGCTCCTATATTGTGTTGTTTCGGTATAAATTTTGTTAATGTAGAAATTTTACTTTAGAGCTTATTAAACAATGGAGCTAGTTGCCTGCCTGCAATCATGTGTGTTTATTAGGAATAAATCTCACTGAAAGAGAGTAGCCTTACTGGTAAGTAAATATGCATAGGCCTTACATAGTTGAGAGATAGAGTATCTCTTAATTTCAAGAGAGATTAGTATCAGGTTTATTTATTTATTTATTCAATTTGTATGCCACCCTTCTCCTTAGACTCAGGGCAGCTTACAACATGTTAGCAATAGCACTTTTTAACAGAGCCACCATATTGCCCTCACAATCCGGGTCCTCATATTATAGAGAGAAATCAAAACTTCTGTAACAACATATACGTTGAGCCCAGACTAGGTATGAGTGTGAGAGAGGGGTGAGAGGGAGAGAGAGAGAAGGAAAGAAAGAGGAAAAAAGAAAGGAAGGAAGAAAGAAAGATGGTCACATGACTTTCAAGCCACTCACGTCCAGTCACATGACTGCCAGGCGCTCCCACAAAATTAAGCCATATCCACAAAATTAAGCCACACCTACAAAGTGCTAGTAAAAAAACTTTTGGAATCTACCCCTGATATATTAGAAACAGGTTTTCAGTATTTAATGATTATTGTTATTCATGTGTTTTTCCTAAAAAAAATAGGTATAAAAGTATTTAATACTTTTGGGGGAGTTTATGGAAGTACTAATACTGAAGTCAGGACTATGGTCAGATTAGATTGTAAATGGATTCTAAATACTTTTAAATCACAAAAGCAGTATTTACTTTGTTTTGTTGACGCTGATAAAGTCGCTCAGATCCGGGCCGACCTCGACTCTAATTGTAAAACAGAGTCGACTGACAACGAGTCAGTCGAGGTGACTGGGGCACGTACTTGTCCACCTGTCTGGGGAGAGTTTGATCTGGTGACACCTGATGAAGTGGACAAGGCCATTGGAGCTGTGAGTTCCGCCACCTGCTTACTGGATCCGTGTCCCTCCTGGTTGGTTTCGGCCAGCAGGGAGGTGACACGGAGCTGGGCCCAGGAGATTACCAACGCTTCCTTGGGGAGGGGAGTTTTTCCATCACTCTATAAAGAAGCGCTTGTGCGCCCCCTCCTCAAGAAGCCCTCCCTGGACCCAGCCGTACTTAACAACTATCGTCCAGTCTCCAACCTTCCCTTTATGGGGAAGGTTGTCGAGAAGGTGGTGGCACTCCAGCTCCAGCGGTCCTTGGAAGAAGCTGATTATCTAGGTCCCCAGCAGTCGGGTTTCAGGCCCGGTTACAGCATGGAAACCGCTTTGGTCGCGTTGATGGATGATCTCTGGCGGGCCCGGGACAGGGGTTTATCCTCTGTCCTGGTGCTCCTCAATCTCTCAGCGGCTTTCGATACCATCGACCATGGTATCCTTCTGCACCGGTTGGAGGGGCTGGGGGTGGGAGGCACTGTGCTCCAGTGGTTCTCCTCCTACCTCTCTGGCCGGTCGCAGTCAGTGTTAGTGGGGGGTCAGAGGTCGGCTCCGAGGTCTCTCCCTTGTGGGGTGCCTCAGGGGTCGGCCCTCTCCCCCTTGCTATTTAACATCTACATGAAACCGCTGGGTGAGATCATCCAAGGACATGGGGTGAGGTATCATCAATATGCCGATGATACCCAGCTTTACATCTCCACCCCATGCCCAGTCAACGAAGCGGTGGAAGTGATGTGCCGGTGCCTGGAGGCTGTTGGGGCCTGGATGGGTGTCAACAGACTCAAACTCAACCCGGATAAGACGGAGTGACTGTGGGTTCTGCCTCCCAAGGACAATCCCATCTGTCCGTCCATCACCCTGGGGGGGGAATTATTGACCCCCTCAGAGAGGGTCCGCAACTTGGGCGTCCTCCTCGATCCACAGCTCACATTAGAAAACCATCTCTCAGTTGTGGCGAGGGGGGCGTTTGCCCAGGTTCGCCTGGTGCACCAGTTGCGGCCCTATCTGGACCGGGACTCATTGCTCACAGTCACTCATGCCCTCATCACCTCGAGGTTCGACTACTGTAATGCTCTCTACATGGGGCTACCTTTGAAAAGTGTTCGGAAACTTCAGATCGTGCAGAATGCAGCTGCGAGAGCAGTCATGGGCTTACCCAGGTATGCTCATGTTTCACCATCACTCCGCAGTCTGCATTGGCTGCCGATCAATTTCCGGTCACAATTCAAAGTGTTGGTCATGACCTTTAAAGCCCTTCATGGCACTGGACCAGAATATCTCCGAGACCGCCTACTGCCGCACGAATCCCAGCGACCAATTAGGTCCCACAGAGTGGGCCTTCTCTGGGTCCCGTCAACTAAACAATGTCGGTTGGCGGGCCCCAGGGGAAGAGCCTTCTCTGTGGTGGCACCGACTCTCTGGAACCAACTCCCCCCAGAGATTAGAACTGCCCCTACTCTCCCTGCCTTCCGTAAACTCCTTAAAACCCACCTCTGCCGTCAGGCATGGGGGAACTGAAACACCTCCCCCGGGCATGTTTAATTTATGCATGGTATGTTTGTGTGTGCGTCTGTTAGTTTATGGGGTTCTTTTAAAGCTTGTATAAATTTAAAGTTTTCTGATTATTTATGATTTGTTCTACTCTGTTGTGAGCCGCCCCGAGTCTTCGGAGAGGGGCGGCATACAAATCTAAATAATAAATAAATAAATAAATAAATCAGTTTAGCAATAAAATATGCTTTCTAAACAACAAAAGGAGTCTGAAATTCAGCCCATTAAAATCAATAATATCGATAGTATTAATATTTATCCTATTAATAAGTGGTATAAAATGCTTTTTGTAGACATGCATTATACTTTCCTGTAATACACGGATTCTAGCCAAGATGGTTATAATCGAATGGATATTAGCATGCTCCAGTACCCCTTATAATACTTTTATCTTGATAATTGTAGCTGCTACCTTAATTGGTACCATTAGAAGCAGAAATTTGTGTTTGGATTATCAGAGACAGCTTGTGATTTATCTGGAAGGCACCCAAGAAATGTCTATCACAATCTTTACTTGGTAAGACAATAGTAACATAGGATGTTTTTCTTCTTCAGAAAGTATGTAAGAAAAGAAACACAGAAAATTTTGGGAAGTCAGTTCACATATCTATAATTGGAAATTCTTAACAATATTTTGTAAATCAAAGTAAAATAACATTCCTGTATTTTTTATCCCAGCCAATCCAATTTATCTGTGATTAGTATGTCTGAGAACTACCAGCTGCTGCTGTTTTGGAAGAACTAATGGAGAAAGTATTGGTTCTGCCCAAAGATTATGAAAGCTCATGGTGTTTCAGCTTGTCCTTTTCATACAGCTGATCACCATCAATAATTTCCTATGAGATTTTGTGAAAAGATTCACTGCTCAGAATGAGGGAGCATTGTTATTCTTTCTAGAGATTTGGATGTTAGGCGAAGCAACATTTAAACACCCTCATCTTTTTTGTACCTGGAAATAGAAACTCAGCACGCACATGTTAGTGGGGTAATAAAGTACTGTGGTTGAGTCAGGAAAATTGAAGGAAAACGATAAAAGTCTTCCACACCACCAAAGGCAGAATCAAAAGAAACAAGGAAGAGTCTAGAGAGGCACAAAGATTTACAAACTAATTCAAGGAACAAAGGACTGTGTGCTGGAGGAGGGCAGGAGACAGTGAGTCACAGACCATATAGCACACAAAAGTCCTTAAAGAAGGCATGAAACAAGCTTTCAAATAGAAATGGACTGGGTTTGACCACCAGAATTGAAGAGAAGAGGAAAGCAGAAAATAGCGCTGGTGGACTTATCCGCCGGCGGCGTTTGCAGGAGGGGCCGGGAAGACACCGGACCCCATGGCAGCCGCCATCTTGATTCTTGGGTGGAGTCTCGCAACGCGAGACTTCGCCCGAGAGTCGGGCATGCATAGGCCGGGCTGCTGATTGGTCCGGGTGGGGCTTGCTCGCCCTATTTAAGGGCGGGCAGGCCCGAGGCTCAGCCTTTTCGCCCGGACCATCGCCCCGAGCAGACACCCGCCCGCCCTCCCTATTTTGCAGTGTGCTAGGTGGGTCGCCCCTAGGGGGGCCGAATGGGAATTTTTTGCGGTCCTGCCTGTTAGCCGGGCCGTTTTTTCGCCCATTCCACACTGGGATGATGGATGTGCGGTTATGGGGTGCTTGCACTTATTAGGCTGATTGGCTTACCTTTGGTCATTTGGGTAGGCAGGTTAGGGGCGGAAAACTGGGTGGTGGTCTAGCAACTGCGTGTTCTCCCTTGGGCATCTTTGGGGATGATTGACAGGTTCTCTCCAAGCTTGTGGTGGAAGCGACCTGAGCAGTTGGGGGGAACCTGTCTTTGGGTCACGCACCTTTAAGTCCCCTGTTAGGGGTTAGCCGGCGTGACCCCCCTCATGCAAGTGCATGGCAGGGTCTCAGGTGAGGGAGGGGTCCCTCACCTGGACTAGCATGGAGCTACGCCCATAAGTTGCCCAGGAAGTTTATGTGACGTAACTTTTCTGCCCCGGAAGCAATTGTTTGACCCTGCAGGTCCATTGTTTGGGTCATAGTTGTTTATGCTAATTTTATGCTAATTTAGTTGAATAAATTATGCTAATTTAATTTAATAAAAATGACCCAGTTAAATCCAGCTCTTGTGTCCGTGTCGTTACTCCGCCTCTCCTGCAAAGCACAAAGACCTAGAAATTGCAAAGTCCATAACATAGAAAAATAAAGCGTTCTTCTTCTTCTTCTTCTTCTTCTTCTTCTTCTTCTTCTTCTTTCTTCTCCTCCTTCTCTTTCTGCCATATCCATCATCGGATGCAGTGGCGGTTTGTAAAATATTTTGCCACTGGTTTGCACGGATGCACGCTCACACACACGACATTTCTGTACAGGCAGAAGCCTGTACAGAAATGTCGTGTGTGTGAGCGTGCATGAGCAGAAGTTTTGTGCATGAGCAGAAGTGCATGAGCGTGCATGAGCAGAAGCGTGCATGAGCAGAAGTTTCCCGAGCAGGTGGATGGAGCCTCTCATCACTGGCAAAACCTGTTCTAAGAACCGGTCCAAACTAGGAACAAGCCATCACTGATTGGACATTGGCAATCATGTTGGTGATCCTATTTTTATCAACAGACACCTGAAAAAGTGCTGCTGGGTTTTAGGTTTAGGTTTATTGGATTTATATGCCGCCCCTCTCCGCAAACTCGGGGCGGCTCACAACAACAATAAAAAAACAGTACAGTACACAATACCAAATCCAATGCCCACCCATCCAGATTCCAATTGAAATTAATAATCTCATAAAAAAACAGTATATATAAAAAACAGGCACACAGTCAGTCAATCAACAAAACAACATGGGCAAGGGGGAGGTGTTTTAGTTCCCCCATGCTTGACGGCAAAGGTGGGTCTTAAGGAGTTTACGAAAGGCAGGGAGGGTGGGGGCAATCCTAATCTCAGGGGGGAGCTGGTTCCAGAGGGTCGGGGCCCCCACAGAGAAGGCTCTTCCCCTGGGTCCCGCCAGACGACATTGTTTAGTCGACGGGACCCGGAGAAGGCCAACTCTGTGGGACCTAACCGGTCGCTGGGATTCGTGCGGCAGGAGGCGGTCCCGAAGATATTCTGGTCCGGTGCCATGAAGGGCTTTATAGGTCATAACCAACACTTTGAATTGTGACCGGAAACTGATCGGCAGCCAATGCAGACTGCGGAGTGTTGGAGTGATATGGGCATACTTGGAGAAGCCCATAATTGCTCTCGCAGCTGCATTCTGCACGATCTGAAGTTTCCGAACACTTTTCAAAGGTAGCCCCATGTAGAGAGCGTTACAGTAGTCGAGCCTCGAGGTGATGAGGGCATGAGTGACTGTGAGCAATGACTCCCGGTCCAAATAGGGCCGCAACTGGCGCACCAGGCGAACCTGGGCAAACGCCCCCCTCGCCACAGCTGAAAGGTGTTTTTCTAATGTGAGCTGTGGATCGAGGAGGACGCCCAAGTTGCGGACCCTCTCTGAGGGGGTCAATAATTCCCCCCCCAGGGTAATGGACGGACAGATAGAATTGTCCTTGGGAGGCAAGACCCACAGCCACTCCGTCTTGTCTGGGTTGAGTTTGAGTTTGTTGACACCCATCCAGGCCCCAACAGCCTCCAGGCACCGGCACATCACTTCCACTGCTTCGTTGACTGGACATGTGCAAACTAGTTCCTTAGATTTTGAAGCCATGATGTTCTTCTTCTGCCTGGACCTTGTTTGCCTTCATAGATATATAAAGCATAGATTTATTAATTTTAGGTTGACATAAATAGAAGTAATTTTAAGAAAGGTAGCAATACATACACATGTATATAGAAAATAAAATTGGATGCAAATATAGAATTGCCATAAAATTTAAAAATCAGACATAGGGTAATTACCAGCATTTTACCCCCAATCATGCAAAAGTACTGACTTTTTCCTGTTGTTTGAACCAGGTCAAGAAAACTCTAACAGTTTCTTTAGATTTATGGCAATAAATTGAGGCTTATAGAAGGCTATTGAACAAATTGAATAAAGAGAGAAAAAGATTCCTTGTATGTTCTTCTTTGTTCCTGAGAATGATGTTAAGCACAGCGAGAAACAGTGCTCACAGTGCCCTCACAGAATCTTCAATATTCCATTAGGTTTCCAATCATGACACTGAGAAACTATTCCATAATCATGTGGAATCATGATTCCATAACCATGCAAAAAATACTTTACCTCTTTCGGGAAAGCACTTCTTAGCAAATAATATACTTGCTAAAAGGGATTAAAAATTAGACTAGGGTTTTATTGTGATCCAAATATTTATGAATGTGCAAGAGTATATCTTTTTCTCTACAATTTTAGTATTCAGTTTATAAAAAGATAAGGCCTGCTCCAGAAAATTTACTTTTTTTTTGCAGGTTATCTCAAGGAAGTTCAAAAATCTAGAATTAAATTCATCATTAGAATTATGTAAACAACTCCCCCCCTCCTCCCCCCATTTCTTCTTCTGACACAATAGTTCACCAGTCTAGCAGCTCAGGATAAAATGGACATAGACAGATGCTAATGAGTGATTGAAAGGAAGTGTAATTTTTTGGTAATAGTGCTCCGTAGTCAAAATGGAAGGTCTATGTACAATGAAACAAAATGCAGAAATGAATCGCATCACATGTTTAACAGTATAGGTTCAAAAACACTACTTTTGACAGATAACAAGAAAAAACAGTAGCAAGTAGGTAATAGCAGTAGGCATTGTGTATAGCAGTGATAGCGAACCTTTCTTTCCTCAGGTGCCGAAAGAGTGTGTGTGCATGCTATTGTGCAAACACAAGTGCCCACACCCATAATTCAATGTCTGGGGAGGGCAAAAACAGCTTCATCCACCCCCGGTGGCCCTCTGGAGGCCGGAAACAGCTTGTTTCCCAACTTCTGGTGGGCTCAGTAGGCTCATGTTTCGCCCTCCCCAAGCTCCAAAGGCTCTCCTGGAGCCGGGAGAGAGTAAAAACGCCCTCCCCCATCCTCCTGGAGGCTCTCTGGAAGCCAAAAATGCCCTTCCAGAGCCTCTGTGCGAGCCAAAAATCAGCTGGCCGGCACGCACATGCATGTTGGAACTGAGCTAGGGCAACGGCTCGCGTGCCAGCAGATATGGCTCCATTTGTGACTTGCATAAGATGGAACAATCTCCAAAGCTTCATCATTATTAAATTAAGCAGTTGTTTGCAAATTATGAAATCCCACTCAGTTGCCTTTAACTTGCAGTTCCTGACATTTCTCCTATAAAATAGACTGAAGCATTGCTTGGATATTTCTTTGCTGCATTTTGGAAACTTACAATTCCGCTTCAGGGCAATCGTATAATCAGACAAAAATAATTTGGAATAAGATGTTGCAGGTTAGATAGGGTTTGTTAAATTGACATCTTCCTCAAACATCTGCCTCTTATAAATATCCTTAGGATAAGGTCCCAAATGTCAGATTTAATGCTTGGGTTGGCATAAATCTGCAGGCAACTATGAGATTGTATTATACAGAGGACTAAATGTTGTTATCAGCTTCCTGTGATTCTGGGAAGTGATTTCAGATAGAATTAACAATATCTGGTTCTTTAATATTGATAGAATACAACTTCGTAAAATTCTGAAGTGTCAAATATCCAGTCTGGCAACATGCCAAAAGTCATTGCAAGGCTAGCTTCATTGAGAGAATTTCAACTGATAAGCTTCAATGGGAAAACATGCATTGACTTATTCACATTATGGCCAGTTGTTTGAACTACAAGTTCATACAGGTTTACTACAAGTTGAAAAAAGTGTTGTTGGTTTTTTTAAAAAGCATGTTCTGGGCTTTTGTTGAAGCAATTGCCATTTGAATCAATGTCTTTCATTTAAGGCAGAAAAATGATCCCTTAATATTTAACTGTTACATTCTCAGATTGAAGCACATAGGCTTCAATCAGATCTTCTATTCTGGAGGGAAAATACTGGCTTCTGATTGGCTAGACCAGTGATGGCGAATCTTTTTTCCCTCGGGTGCCGAAAGAACATGCGTGTGCGCTGTCGCATATGTGTGAATGCCCACATCCATAATTCAATGCCTGGGGAGGGTGAAAAAAGCTTCCCCCACCCCCTAGAGGCAGGAAGCATCATATTTCCCAAGTTCTGGTGGACCCAGTAGGCTTATGTTTTTCCCTCCCCAGGTTTCAAAGGCTTCGCTGGAGCCAGGGGAGGTTAAAAATGCCCTCCCCCTTCCCCCGGAGGATCTCTGGAAGCCAAAAATCCCCTCCCAAAGTCTCTGTGTGAACCAAAAATCAGCTGGCCTGTACAAACATGCACATTGAGGCTGAGCTAGGGCAATGGCTCACGTACCAGCTGTTCTGCCGGGCTCTCTGATAGGAGCCTCCCGAAAATTCAAGGGTACAAATTTCAGACGCACACACATTTGAAAATTCAAAACAATATTTATTATCACAAAAGTCAAAATAAACTAAGCACTCTTTTTGTATTGCAAAGAGCACTCTTCCCAAAACAACCGGGTAGTCTGTACAATTTCCCTTAAGCAGTTATTAAGTACTTAGCCAGCAGTCATGGAGAAACTTCACACCCCTTCTTCTTCCAACGAAGTGAGACACAAACACACGTTGCTCTGCTTTGTTTTCAAAGGCGTGAAAAAGCAACGAAGTCCAGCACACAAGATTCCTAACAAACTGCGAACAGATATTCTTCCACAATGACCAAACCCATATGCTGCCATTTATAGCAGCAGCCCTAATTACTGGAGCCCCACTGAAACACGGGTGGCCTCCCTTATTTCCTGTAATATGTTCTTACTTGGTCTCTTCTACACATAATTCTGCGCTTGGGTGAGTCCAAAATATCATCATCGGAAGCAATAGAAGATAAGGAAGATTGACTGCCTTGGCTGTGTGCCAAGCCTTCCTCTGCCAAGTCACTCCCACCTTCTTCTTCATCTGAGGAAATTAAACTCTGAACTGATTCTGTCGGCAATAACACAGGCCCTATCTAACAATAACTCCCAAGGTTTCTTGGGTCTTTTCATCACATGTGCCCATTTATTGGGCCATTGATTTCAACACGCAAAAGACAATTGTAAGAATTATCTATAGAATCTAGGCATATAAGGCCTAGATAGATATAAAACACTCTTATTAGAGTACTGAATATCCGAACTTTGGACCGCAGACCTTGCCAGGAAATGCAAAAGAAGGGGAAAACATGTTTACATCCTGTATCAGAAATAAAGAAATCCTATTTTCCAGGCCAAGAAACATTCATAAAGGGAAATAACAACTTGATGGATTAATCTAGAGAGTTCCAAGGAACTGTGATGAAATTGGAAGCAAGACAACCCCATATATGGGCAAATAATGGACAGAAAGAAGGGGTGTAAACAGGACATAAAAAACCTATATAAGATAATCCTTGTAGTTGGGTACTTTACCTTCAGAGGTACACAGGTATCCTTCCCGTGACTTCTCTAGGTCCCTGTATGATCATGCAGGAAAATTTGTTTTATGTTATGTTATGTTTGCTATATGTTTCTATGTTTTATATCATGTTGTTAATAAAGACTTTTATTCTCTTGGTCTAGGGAATTTGGAAAATCCAGATATATGTTGCAGTAAGAGAGAAAGGAAGGCCTCAAATGAATATTCTCCCTTCGGGCCTTTCAGACAGATACAGTGTATGTAAGCAATCATTTAAACATCTTTGTTTGTAAGCAAAGAAAACAAACTGGTACTTTTCTTACATTTCCCCAGGGAGAGAAGAATTTTCCAATCCTTCTTTAGGGAGCAAATGCACTTACAACATATAATAACGCAGGAAGGTTTTTCTCCCCTGTTCCTACCAGGAGTAGCAGCAAAAACAGTGTCATGAACAAGAATAGGAAAGTAAAAAAAAAAAGCCATACCTGTAATGGAATAAAGGATTGTGAAAGTGGAAGAGATTGCAGAAAGGAAACAGTTACTTTTATAAAAGTCTAGAAACATTTATGGACTTTTTACTGCAAACGGATACAAATGAATTGGTGGTTTTGAAATTCACTGCTTATAAAGAGGTTATATATAGGATGAAGGCAACCAAGATATATAATTGGGAAGAGTGACTGTAACTATTACAAAGTTTATTCTTCTTTTTTTCCATTTTGTCTTTCTTTTTTGTTTTTGCTATCCTTCATATGTTTTTTTTTTATTCCTTTATAATTTTCCCGGTTTTTCTGTTTAGGTTTCTTTAGTTTTTAATATATGTAAAATTCTGTTTCAGAATTTTGTTTCAATTAAATCAGTTATATATATTTTCTCCAATTATATATTGGGGGGAAATAAATTTATTCTACTTGAAAACTATAAAAATGCAGACCCATACAAGGCAAAATGTTTTCAAATCATTAAGCAATACATTGTTACCCCCAATGCGAGGCAAATATTTATACAAAAATGTATGTATGAATATATGTTCTTTTGTGTTTCAGCCTTTTAGAATCTAACCTTAAATGCACCTTAGATTGATGTAAGGATTTTTTCCCCCAAGAAACTTTTTTTTAGGTCTGGTCAGTTCTCAGGATGGACATCAGGATATATTTGCTAGTTTACAGCTAGCAGAGAATCATTGATTATCATTGTTTGCCTTTTGTGCCCAGAGTTGAGTTGAGCAGAGTTCTGTCAATCAATCAGTGCTTGATCGCTGGCAAGTAATTGAGTTACTTCACCTTATCACCTCATATAGGAGCCTAAACACATATCTTTCCCCTTTTCACAAAAAATAGAAAATAGTCAATGGCTAGCATTTTCTTGTGACCTATACTTACAGTGATTGTGAACAGCTTTTGCTTTCCAAACCCTTAAGGTTGATTTGGGTCAGCAATTCTTCATTTTGAATCCCTTATTAAATCATGGGAAACCCTTAAACTGGATGCTTTGCAAAACCCAGAGTCTCACTGAGAAAATGCCACTGGCACATAGTTTGCTCATATCAGACATGAATAGCTATGACTTTATTGTGCTTCATGACCAGGTTTGCTTCTTTGTCTAAAAGATCTGGTCCTGTGAGAGATGTCATACAATCAGGGGGGGGGGGGGGTTAAGTGAATTTGACTTGCAAAAAAGAAAGGAGAGGTGGAAACCAGCCCTTATGGGATAAAAGTTCATGAAGCTTTGAATAAAGTAAGAAAGAAAAGTTGCTAGAAGGTTTGAATGTTGTTTCTATATATAGACTGGGCTCTTGAAAAATAGTATTTACTCAAATTCTGTCTGAAGTTAGGGCTTCCTAACTTTCTTCAACAGATATTACTTATCAAACAGTCTTATTGTGAACTTACCTGGAATTACCTATTGAGTGAAGCCTGACAATTATTATTGGAATAAGATAAATAGGTATTTCAGCAGATTGATGTCGGGAACATAGATGTTTTTTATGCCAAGTAGTTTGTCCTATGAAAATCCTTTCTACTTCTCTTCTATTTTCTCCAAGTACTTCCCATATTTCCTGGCTCAAGGTTGACTGAGCCTTCCTTCCTTCCGAGGTGGGTAAAATGAGGACCCAGATTGTGGGGGCAATATGCTGGCTCTGTTAAAAAGTGCTATTGCTAACATGTTGTAAGCCACCCTGAGTCTAAGGAAAAGGGTGGCATAAAAAAAAATCAAATAAATAAATAAAATAAATAAATATTTAAAATAATTTTAAGGTAAAAATAATTAATTTGTTAATTAAAATTCAGAATTTTAATTATTTTTAATTAATTTTGCTATCAAAAATAGCTTTGCGAGGTGCAAATTTTTTTTTTAGAAGCAAAAAAACACACCCCAGTCTGCAGGAGAAGCAAAATCTCATGAAAGGATGCACAGGCGTGAGATTTCACATGCACAGAAGTAAGCTTGGGTCTAGAAAGCTTAGAACTACGATGCCTAAAACACGATTTAAATATTGCCCACAAAATCATATGCTGCAAAATCCTACCTGTCAATGACTACTTCAGCTTCAACCGCAACAACACAAGAGCACACAACAGATTCAAACTTAATATTAACCGCTACAAACTTGACTGTAAAAAATATGAGTTCAGCAATCGAGTTGTCGAAGCGTGGAACACATTACCTGACTGAGTAGTGTCATCTCCAAACCCCCAACATTTCTCCCTTAGACTATCCACGATTGACCTCTCCAGGTTCCTTAGAGGCCAGTAAGGGTTGTGCATAACTGCACTAGTGTGCCTTTCATCCCCTGTCCAATTGTCTTTCCTTTATCTCATATATCATATATCTTTTCTTCCTTTCATTTATCTTCTCCTCTATTTTTATATTTTTCTTTATATATATTACCTCATGTCTATTCTCTTCTATATGTATTGTGTATTGGACAAAATAAATAAATAAATAAAAGAAAGAAAGAAAGAAAAAAAGAAAAAAATCTCTGAAATCTTGCACACGTGCGCATCCCCTCACAAGATTTCAGTGTGTTTTTGCTTCCTGCACATGCACAAAAACACAAAACCACACTGGTACACATGCACATGCACGCAAGAGAACCAAAGCTGATCATGCAATGCACCGGTAATGGCGGTAATGGCAATTCGCCCCTCTAGTCCGGGTACATATAAGCAATCAAATCATATCAGGAACTAGCCAATATAAATTGTAAGGATACAAGCCACAAAGTTGCAGTCATACGATCATTTGTGGGAGGAGATGGATGATGGGAACGATGAGAAGATTAATAGTAGTGCAGACTTAGTAAACAGCTTGATAGTGCTGAGCAAATTATTTGTTTAGCAGAGTGATGGCATTCAGGAAAAAATCTGTTCTTGTGTCTCATTGTTCTGGTGTGCAAGCAGTGAAGGTGAACCTTTTTCCCCTCTGGTGCCAAAAGCAGGTGCGCGCATATTGTTTCACCTCTGTGAGTGCCCACACCCATAATTCAATGCCTAGGGAAGGCGAAAATTGCCTCTCCTGCCACCCCAGAGGCCCTCTGGAGGCCAGAAACAACCCATTTCCCAAATTTTGGTGAGTCTAGTTGGCCCTCTCCAGGCTCCAGAGGCTACCCTGGAGCTTGGGGAGGGCAAAAACGCTTTACCCCATCCCTCCGGAGGCCCTCCAGGTGCCAAAAATGCCTTACCAGAGCCTCCATGTGAGACAAAAATCAGCTGGCTAGCACGCACATGCATGCTGTAGCTGAGCTAGGGCAAAGGCTCATGTGCCGACAGATATGGCTCAATGTGCCACCTGTGGCACCCGTGCCATAGGTTCGCCATCTCTGCTCTATAGAGTTGTTTTGAGGTTAGGAGTTAAAGCAGTTTGAAGCAGTATGGGGTGAAAGTTAGCTGTCTAAGTTTGATTATCATCAATGGATACGGAATTTGCTTTAAATAAAACAACTCTAATTTTACTGATAATGTCAGAGATTGTAATTGTGGCCTTTTGCCTTCATGTATCTTTGCAGTTTTGAAATATCGGAGAGACATAGGCACTTGACTGGTTCCTCCAATACTGAAAACATACACCTTGCCAGCACTCTTGAATTCTAGCCCATCCTTTTCTGCTACCAACCATGCACATGTCTTTTGCTCTGATTCCTCTTCAGATACGCTGTCTGTGACTGGTCTAATTTCAACATTCCAAGGACAGAGGAGCGACATCAGCTTGCAGGACAGGAAAAGTAAAGCAAGTCATAACATCATATTAGGAGAATTCTAACAGGTCAGTATATTGGGAATCTGTCAAAATAAGGTTTCAGGTTATGAGTGTGAAGAAGGCAGGTGGCAGGAACCTTTACACCACCCATATCAAATTAGTTCATTTAGCCTTCTGGCAGAATGCTTCCTTTGAAAGCTAAAATGCTCACTCTGAAAATGCAGGCTTAGCACTAAGACAACTTTATGGAAGTCCATAGAACATTAGATCACAATAGTCAAGGCTCAGTAATACTTACCAGCTGTTTTTTAAGCATTGCGATGTCTATGCAGCTATAGAACCAGGAGTGAAATGCTACTGATTCAGGGCAGTTTGCTCGAACCGGTAGTAAAAAAATACTACCTATTCACTGAAATATGTAGTAAAAAAAATGCTTTAAAAGGTTTTTCTTAAAAAGATTCTGATAATCAGCTGTGCTGCACAATCATGAGAACTTTTTTTGTTTACTTTTTAAAAGCATTTTTTTACTATTGGTTCTGGTGAATAGGTAATCAAAATGCTTTAAAAGGCTTTTTTAATGGTCATGTCTAGCCAGTCATATGACCCCCACTAAGCCATGCCCACAGAACTGGTAAGGGAAACATTTGAATTTCACTACAGTATAGAACTTATGTTAATTACTCAAAGTTTTACCTTCAGCCTTTTTTCCTACTCTCTGTTGCCTATAATTTGCCTACAAGATCATAGTTTTGCTCTATAGCCAGCCATCATGGGCCACAACATTTCATTGAGCAACATGGGCACAACCTTTGAAGATATATATCTATATATTTCTTTATACTTATTCTATGTGGCATACCCAAATCTATGCATGAGTAACAAAGCTTTCAGACTGAATTACATACTAGCCACTCAACAGGCAATTTTATAATATCACCTCAGAAATAAACATTGATTAATATACCTCTAGCCCATTCCAGCTTTTCAGCTGGTGATTACATCATTCTAAATCTGTTCCAATTTATGCATCGTTCTACAATTTAAACCAAATAAAATAAAAATGACATTAATTTTTCTGGTGCCTCCAAATATACACATTTTGTTTGTTTTTATTTGTTTGTACAGAATTTGAACAGACTTTTTAAGTATATGGAATGTATATTTGGTTTTTCACCTTATGTATTTTTAATGGGATTTTATTTTACATATGCATTTCTGTGTGCTGTTTCTGAGCTAACAACTTTATTTTAAAAATTTAGAGATGTAAGACATGATGTAGGATAATCCCTATACTCGAAAGTGTGAAAGTGTGCACTATTCACTGAAAAATATGGGCATAGAAAAATTCTCTGACAATGTACGGTAGGATAATATAAAATTGCAACCAAAAAATATCCATTTTCTTTTTTTAAAAATGGATAGTGACAGGGAAGGAAGAAAATTTATATTTTTAATATAATAGTACAAGTGAAATTTGGTTCTGTTCATTGAAAGTCATCATCTTCATCTTCTTGTGCCATATCTATCATCAGATATTGGCGATCATGTTGGCTATCCTATTTTTATCAACAGCTGCATGAAAAATTCATCAAGAAAATCTATTTCAACTGAAATTTTTCCTTGTGTTTGCTAATAACAGTTGCTAAATGCCCTCCAATTTTACATTTAATTATAGTTGTGAGTTAATTCACCCGTAAAATTAACTTCTCTAAGTAAATAAAATATTTTCAAGATCAGAGGAATATTGTACAAATTGAAACCCCTGTGTGCCATCATAGTTTGATTATGGTTGATAATTTTTATTTCCATAAAGATTGTTTCATCTATGTTTTAAAAATAGGCATACAGGAATCCATTATTTAGTTATTTAATAGATTGTTGCTGATACCATAAAGCTTTTATAACACTAGATGTCATCAACCTGGTACTGTTATCCAGCTGATCTACATAAATACTGGTACTCATCTGCCAGTTATATTACCTGCTCAAATAGTTTGATTGTTAGTATCATATATTATATTATAACTGTGAGGTTGTTAAAATCTTGGGGTATATGGGGTGTTCGGGGATGGGTAACACCTCTGCTGTAGGAGCATGTCATGTCCTTTTACCGCAGTCCATTTAAGGGCAGCTTTTATGGCAGCTCACTCACTTTTGGTCCCCACCTATCACTCAGCTCTCACCTGCGGCTCCCAGTAGCTGTAGTATGCACAATGGCCACACCCCAGGCAACAGCTCCAACAGACTCGCCAAACCAGGTTAAGAGTAGCCGTTGCATCCTTGACCTTCGGTGAGAAAGGGACTTGTTTATTCTGAACATGTGCAGATGGATTCTAGTGAACTGAGTGGATGAAATCTACTAGATTAGGACAACAATCATGAAGGCAAACTCTGCAAGCGATGTGATATGCTAAGAGCACAGCAAGACATGAAAGACATCCTGGTCAACCACTGCATCCAGACCATCTCCAACTGCCTTGACTCTTGTCCTTCTATTGGAGCAAGATGGAATCTGGGAAGAGAGAGTGAGGCTGACTATCCGCACCTCTCTCACTTTAATCCAATTCATGCACAAGTCTTGATCGCCCTTCCAAAATGTCAAGGTCCTCTTTGAAAACGATGGGTGAACATCATCAGTTAAAATGTTAGTCATTCTTGATAGTAACTGTTGGTATGTTTGTAATTCCTAGGATATTATCTAAAGGGATATAGTAAAGCTCTTTTACAAAAACAATGTTTTATCAAACCTGAATGGGAGAAATCTTATGCTGATAATTGAATGTTATAGTTACAACATATGGTTGGAGTTATCACAAACTAACTTATTCTAAATATAGTAGGATTAAATTTAACTTCTAATAACTTTAACAGCAAGCTTAATGGTATAAAAATGAGACCCTTGATGATGTCATGATGTAAATCCTACCCTTATATACCTATGTTTCAACATATGATTCAGACATATGATACCCCATGACACTCATCCATCCTTACCATCAAAATCTAAATATATATTGTTGTTTTGAACAAAGGCAAGGAAATGAATTTTTGAATACACATAGAATAGAGCCTCTGCCAAGAAAACAAAGAAAAAAACACAAAAACAAATAATAGCTTCTTTCTTTCTCATGAACAACTTAATAGCATCCCTTATAACATATTTCAGAGTCATCTTATATAATTGTTTGTAATTAAAAGTAATAAGAAGATGCTATAGATTACTACAGTAAAGGCTGGGCAAATGCTTGGAGAGCATTGTTAGTCACTGTTGGAGAAATACTAACTATGCCTTTTTAATAATGTTATTTTGTCAATACATACTGGAGTCTTGTGACAGTTGCTCATCACAAGATTGAGGTTTTTCAAGAACAATATTCTTATTTGGAAACATATTTCAACAGCAGCGGAGAATCCAACCCTAACCTTAACCTTAACCCTAACCCACACCCTAACCCTAACTCTAGCTCTAACCCTAACCCTAACCCTCACCCTCATCCTCACTCTAACCTAGGGGTGGACTTGTTCCCGGACCGGGGGGGAACACAGTGGGGTAGTGAAAACGGAGTTCCACCCCAGAGCACCCAATTTGTACTGAAAGATGTTGAAAGAAAATGCAGGGCATCCTGCATAAGCCACACCCACAGTATGGTAGTAAAAATTTTTATAGCCCTTCACTGCTCTAACCTTAACTCTAACCCTAAGTTGGACCTTAGTTCCCATCCTTTATCATTAGAGTTGGTCAAGTGTGATGGGAACTTAAGTTCAAAATTCATACAATTATTTCCCTAAAGGTACATTAGGTTAAGTAATATTAGCTTAATGTCTCATATCAGGTCTAATTTTAGACATTTGGTAAAGTATTGTAAGAATGAAAAACAAAAGGGAATACCAAAAATATAGATGAGCAATAACTATAGAATAATTGAGCAAAAATGTAATGCCCAACGTGGAAATGTTTTCCTTTCCTTTTCCCAGGTGCTGCCAAACTCCACACTGTTCTTTGCTATAGTTTTCTACGCTATAGTGACAAAGACTGATAGGAGAATTAGAAGGAAAGGACATTTAAGCACATGGAGGCTACCCTAGAGCTATAGGAGGTAAACTTTTAATTCTTTAATTTGGATGGAAATGACACCTCAGTTAACCCAGGAGCAAAGCTTGTCATGATGGATGTGAGCTGTTACCAAACTGTGTTACAGGCACAAGAGTAAGCAGTTGGAGGTTTTGTGCTTGTAATGCACAATAGCAAACTCCTAGCAGAAGAATTTTCAGACTTATTATCAAAATTATTGCTATCTTGGCATAGATGCAGTAGAAATATTCACAATATTTCTTAAATTAATTCATATTTGGGGGGGGGGACCTCTGGAATTGCAATATTTCTGCCCCTATCTCTATAACTATTTCTAGTTGTTCCTTAGTAGTAAATATATTAATAATAATTAAAATACACTCCAAACATAATAGACACACAGTCTACCTTATCTAACTGAAAACATTCAAATTATTTTATTCTTCTTCAATTATGCTACAATTGCTACCTATTTGAATTGCACATGTGTTTAAACGTTTTAAAGTTGAGTTAGACATCAAAAACCCATTAAAATTGTGGTTTCCATTAAAAAGAATCCAGATAACTGCTGAAATATTCAGTTTTCCATATAATGCCTGGCCGGTGCTTCACTCCCCGGCCTGGATTTGCCGCAGGGCCAGGAGAAATGGCTTTTCGGCGTAGCCGCCATCTTGGAAAGGCAGAGATCTCACGAGATCTCACGAGATCTTGGCCAGCTTGTGGAAGCTTCAGCCCAGCCGATGATGTCGTCCATGGGCGGAGCCTGTCAGCCCTATAAAAGGGCTGGACAGGCTTCAGAGCCTCCTTTTTGCCCTGGACGACGAAGCGAACACCCACCCGCCCTCCCTATCTTTCAGTGTGCCACTGTGGGTCGTCCTTAAGGGGCCGAATAGGAATTTTTGGCAGTCTCGGTATTTCCTGCGACCATTTTTTGCCTATTCCACACTGCGGTGACGGATGTGCGGTTAGGGGGTGCTTCGCCCCCCATTTAGGCTAATTGGCTTACCTCTGGTCATTTGGGTCGGCAGGTTAGGGGCGGAAAACTGGGTGATGTTTAGCAACTGCGTGTTCTCCGTTGGGCATCTTTGGGGATGATTGACAGGTTCTCTCCAAAGGCTCATGGTGTTAACGACCTGAGCAATTGGGGGGAACCTGTCTTTGGGTCCTGCCCATTTCATTCCCCTTGTAGGGGTTGGACGGCAGGACCTCCCACATGCAGGTGCATGGCAGAGATTCAGGTGAGGGCATGGCCCTTCACCTGGATCAGCATGGAGCTATGCCCATAAGTTGCCCCGGAAGTTTTTCTGACGTCATTTTCCACCCCAAAGCAATTGTTTGACCCTGCGGGTCCTTGTTTATGGTTATAGTTAATTTATGCTAATTTATTTGAATAAATTATGCAAATTTAATTAATAAAAATGACCCATTTTAAATCCAGCTCTTTGTGTCCGTGTCGTTACTCCGCCTCTGCTGCAAAACATGAACACAGGGTTCTACAGGGTGTTACATACAGTATGTGTCTATTATGTTAACACTTTTGGAATAATATTCAATTATGGTGACTCTAGGGGTGGGTTTTAACTTACCTTGCTACCAGTTCACCCCTGATTATCTACTATATAAAGTGTATGTACACACACGCACACACAACTTCTAAAATTATACACGTTCAACCTCATTTACTACGATAGGAAAAACATATTCAGAGTCCAGAAGGGGGAAAAAAGGGGGGAGAAAGCAAAATTTTGCTACCGGTACCGCGTACCTGACTGTACTGGTAGGAGCCCATCACTGGAATATGTGTATGTATGTATACACACACACACACACACACACACACACATACACACACACACACACACACACACACATATATATATACACATACATACACATACGCACACACACATACACAGGATGAAGAGAGAGTTGCTTAAAACACCTCATATTTCACAGCTGTGAGAAGCAATAGACACAATTTTTCCTGTAGAAAATTGTGTTTAAATAAATCCCAATTAAAAGAAAGGTTACATAAACTATGACAATAAATATTTGTTTCATCTATGACATAGCATTTCAACTTAGTTCTACTCCCATCTATTTTTAAAATTATTTTGTGTTCTAATTAGGGTGTTAATTCTTTTAGAGCAGAATATTTGTTCAGTGTGACCATATAACGGGACCTATATTGTGTCTAATGCATCACTTGAAGTTTCTGCTTTCCAGATTATTCAATAAAGCCTTTCCAAGTTAATTTCCTGAGACATCGTTAAATCATTTGCATGAACAAAATTGTCAAAATCACTTGGGAAAATGGCTCTTTGGTAAGTTCTACAATTCTTACTGATAGTCTTACTATTAATGAGTATACTGCTTCTATTTAAAGCTTGCCTTAGGACTTTTTGGTTCAAATGTTTATTCTGTATTAATTAAAAATAATAATACCCAATTGATTTTCTCTTTAACTTTGCACGCTACAACATTTTCAGTTACTAGTATTGCAATAATAGCCAAATACCTGCCTTCCATTGAGGACCTGTATACAGTGATCCCTTGAGTTTCGCGGTCTCAATCTTTGCGAAACGCTATATCGCGATTTTTCCACCCGATGACGTCACTCTCTTCCTTCCTTTCTCATCTTTCTTTCTCTCTTTCTCTATCTTGCTTCTTCCTCTCTCACACTCTCTTCCTTCCTCTCTCATCTCTTTCTTTCCTTCTCTCTCTTTCTCTATCTCTCCCCCTCTTGCTGGCGAGCAGCAGGCGGTGGGCGGGCGAGCGGGGGCATCAGCCAGGAGCCGGGGTTTCCCCTTTGCGTGGGCGGCTGGGAAACCCAGATCTTCGTCTGCTCGCTGCTGCTGCGCCGAGCAGATCAGCCGAAGGAACCTTCCCTGGGTCTTCCCCCTCTTGCTGGCGGGCGGGCGAGCGGCGGGCATCAGCGAGGAGCCGGGGTTTCCCCTTTGCGTGGGTGGCCGGGAAGACCCAGGGAAGGTTCCTTCGGCCGCCCAGCAGCTGATCTGCTCGGTAGTGCAGCAGCAGCGAGGAGCCGAATCGGGTTTCCCCTTTGTGTGGGCGGCAGGGAACACAAACTCCACCATCTACGCATGCGTGGCCATAGAAAAAAAGGGCGCGCATGCGCAGATGGTGTTTTTACTTCCGCAACCCTACATCGCGAAAAATCGATTATCGCGAGGGGTCTTGGAACGGAACCCTCGCGATAATAGAGGGATCACTGTACTGCACAAGTCAAAAAGAGGGCTGTGAAAATGTTTACTGACTGCTGGCATCCTGAACATAAATTGGTTCAACTCCTCAAAATGTCACTATAGAGCACTGCACACTAAGACAACTAGACACAAAAACAGTTTTTTCCCAAATACTATCACTCTGCTAAACAAACAATTCCCTCACCACTGTCAAACTATTCACTAAGGCTGCATTACTATTACTATTAATTTTTCTCATTGTTCCTATAACCCACCTTCTCCCATATATGACTATATGACTGTAACTTGGTGCTTGTAGCCTTACAATCTATATTAATATTAATGATTATTTGAACTCTAAGGCAATTTTTAAGTGTTGTACTTCATGATTCCTGACAAATGTATATTTTCTTTTATGTACACTGAGAGCATATGTACCTGCTGTGGTTAGCTCTGGCCCAGCTCCTGCCCCAAGGAATTTGGAGGTGGATGTGGGGGAGACATCCACATGCCACAGGCCTGTTTTGCTCCCGATAGAGTCTGCTGATGAAGTCTCCTCTGACCAAGGAAGTGTGAGTGATAGGGAAGAGGGGAGTTTGGCAGACAGCCCAGGAGGAGATCAATCTTCCTTATCATCCCTGGATTCTGAACAAGAACTTATGACAGACCCACGCATGCGGAGAGTGATGCATAGGAGAGAACAACTGAAGGATTATTACGGGAGATAAGTGAGGCCATTTGTGGTTGGGTGGGGCTGCTGTAATTCGTGCTACAGATAAAAAGAGCAGCGTGCTGATTTAGCCTTGTGGAAGTTTATCTGATTCATCGTTCGTCAAGATCGTGGTTTTGCTGTTTCCCTGTTCAAGACTGTATGTGGACTTTTTGGACTTTGGAATTTGGACTCAATTTCCCAGTTACTGGGTGAGAAATTGGATTGCATTTAATCTGTACCTTGTGTGTACCAGAAAATCCCGTTGACATTTAAAAGGGAGTTTTTTCTGCTTTTCTGTTGATAAAGACTTTTGGTTTTCCTTCCATTGTGTGGTGTGTATCTTTCTAGACTAATTACCCTGTAATTACGGGCGGTTGGGACACGCCGGCAGAACATGTACCAAAGACAAATTCCTTGTGTATCCAATCACACTTGGCCAATAAAGAATTCTATTCTATTCTAAATTAAATAACATATATGAAATGTTTAATTAGACTCTCCTATGGTTTTGTTTTACTCATTCAGTAGAACTTTTCCCAGTCCATGCTAGTTATTAACTGTGCAGGTCAAAGTGGAAGGAAATGACACCACCATGGGGAATTTTGCCATTTCTATATCACAGTTGGTTTCTCTTTTTGAACAGAATTGATACAGAAAAACATGGCGATAGACTCTTTTATACTTTTTAATTACACATTATACAGTAATGTTATTTACAACAGGTGTCTACAATAGGTATGGACAACGTAATATTTCTGTTCATCCAATTTCAGATTTCTTCCTCCCGCCAATAGACTATCACCTTCTATCTTTCCAATCCATAGCCCTTTTCCATGTATCTGGACTTGACAAGGCAGATGGTAAAAAGAAAGGAGTGGCCTGGAATGTACTGAAATGTGCTCAAAATGGCTTGATCTCCTAGAGAAATTGCTCATCCAGAGAGTCTTATGCTTCTCTGTTGGGGAAGAACTTCTCTCAAAATATTCTGCCCAGTCCTTTCTTAGAGACCAAGAACTCACTCCACTTTTCCAGTCTTGGATCTGCAGCCATTTAAAGCTCTCCCTCATATTCCTGTTTCTTTGGTGGAACCCTCATCCTTCTGGATTTTCACTCCCATTTTTCAAGAAGGAGCCACCACTATACCTATACCCGTATATACTCCACTATACCTACACTCCACTATACCCCTTCCCAGCCAGAAACCAACAACAATAATGCCAGGCTACTAAAAACACATGCCACAACGAACAACAACACTATGGCCTTTCATTAACTGAAATTAAAAAATGGAATATATATACTATTTCATCTCCCAACTACTTTCAAACATTTGGAGGACAAACTGTCTAGAGTATGTTAAAAGTTTTGGCGTGCCTGGGCTGCACTGAGTGAAGAATTGCCTTGGGCCGCATATAAAATAAATGATAAAATTTGATAAAATAAAATCATACAATAATGTTAAAAGTTTATGTATTTGTGGCGCTGCATTATCATCTGTCCAGGATTACATGCAGCACATGGACCATAGGTTGGACCTGCCTAGTCTAGAAAGTCTTACATTTTACTAGAGTGGTAAACTGCACAAATGTCTCTTAGGAAAGGCAGCACAGAGTAGCTTAATCCAAGGCCTTATCCCTATAGTTAAGACCACTTGTCAACTATTTAATCAGATTTTATTTTTAGGCAAAGCTGTTTAAAAAGCAGGAAACAAATAACTCGGTACACGATGAATTGATGAAACTGTCTCAAAAGCATGAATATAAAGTGTATCATGAAGAATCTAAATGAATGTGTCTGCACAGGGAGCAGATCTTCCAGAGTAACTGAATTTAAACGTGCCCGGGACAGTGTTCCCTCAAATATTTTGTGGGGGTGGGCGGAAAAGTATAGTGTCTGAGCGGCAGTCCCTTCAGGACTGGGCGGCACAGAAATATTAAATAAACAAACAAACAAACAAATAAAAAACCCACCCTGTTTTGCCTCAGAGAATTTCAAAATAAAATACTGTACTGTGTGTCTATAACAGTGAGCTCAACTCTATCAATATCAAAATGCCACTTAAATAGTTGAGCTAGTTTCAAACTAGATTTTGATTTTCTTTCTCTCTTCCTTACTCCCATTCTTTTTCTTTCTCTTTTCCTTCCTCTCTTTTTTCTATCTGTCTATCTATCTCTCTTCCTCTCTCTCTCCTTCCCTCTCACTCTTTCCCTCTCGGCTTCTGGGCAGGTTTGGAAAACTCTGAGTTTATGATGATTTTTAAGTGAGCGATTGCTCACTGCTCAGCTTAAAGGGAACTATGGCCTGGGATAAATATATATCCATCCTAAGATAAAATACAAGAAATAGTATAAGGGCAGACTAGATTGATCATGGGATCTTTTTCTGCCATCAATCTTCTGTTTCTATGTTTCTAAAACAAAAAGCATATGAAAATCTTGTCATTTTTTTCATCTGTAACACAGTTACGTCCAATGTTGCAAATACAGATAGATTTATATTGTTTATATTTATTTCATGACAATATAATTTTTCATATCTAAATCAGATTATTCAGATTAGGTCATCTTTTCATCTAAAGAACAGAGGAGGAGCTTCTCAAGTATGTGTTCTTATATGTAGAATTCTTCATCCATATGAGGATTATTGTCTCATTCTGTGCAGTTTCTGCCAAATAAAGTATATCTTGAACTAATATGAAATGCTTAATGACACGTGTATCTTTTCATTGGCAAGAAGTAGCTCAAACAATGAATTGTCCTTGTCTCCACCACAATGTGTAAAAGTATATAGAAGTCTTTTGAAAGACCTTGACTCTTCTCCTAGGTTTTTGATGAGGATTATTGAACTCCTCTTCTGGAATCTCTCTTATTTGCTTCTTGTTACTGCCTGGTTTTTATCATATTTCCCCCCCTTGTTTTTACTGCTGCATTGTTTTATTAGTTTTTTCCTGTATTTTTTAAAAAACTTATGAACTGTCCAAGATTGCTAGAAAATAGGCAGTGTACTAATTTAATGAAAGAGCAGGAGAAGAAGAAGACTATTGAGACAGCAGAAGTGTTCACTGAAATTTAAATGAATCATATGGTGTTTTTTCGCAGGTAAGAGAATGAAAATTGTAAACCAAGCAGCATTAGTAAATGTAGATAGCAGGCTGCCTAAAAAGCTGCCTAGGTTCCCTACTGACATTCTTGGGCTAAGATGTTTTATTTATTGATGAGACAGCAGCAATCTGCATTCAAAGTGATTTCACCAATCATGACTTTCTTAGTTAGAGAGTTAAAATGAAAGCAACTTATTTCAGTTTCACCTTTTTTTAAAGTACATACTATGTTTTCCTGAAAATAAGACCTTGCCTGTCTGTCTGTCTGTCTGTCTGTCTGTCTTTCTCTCTCTCTCTCTCTCTCTCTCTCTCTCTCTCTTTCTCTCTCTCTGTGTTTATGTGTGTGTGTGTGTACAAATCCTGGTAAGAGTATGGCTAGCTGATGAAAGCATAATAAGCATGAAATAGATCTATACTAGTTTCTCTTCCTTTTCACTTATCAGCAAAAAATATGTTGTACACACACACAAAACCACACACAGAGACACATACGCACACACGCACACACACAGTCTTATATATTTACCACCCAAGAATGCACCAGGTCTTACTTTCAGAGGGGGTGTCATTCACTGACTCACTTGCCTGCGTTACCCTCAACCTTCTTTTTTATTATTATTATTATTATTATTATTATTATTATTATTATTATTATTATTATTATTATTATTTAGATTTGTATGCCACACCTCTCCGAAGACTCAGAGCGGCTCACAACAAGAAAACAGTACAAATCCAATAGTTAAAAACAATTTAAAACCCCTTTATATAAAAAACAGTCATACATCTCAGAGAAACCATACATAAAATGGAAATGGCCCAGGGGTGACTCCCAGTCCAGGTAGGGCCGCAACTGGTGCACCAGGCAAACCTGGGCAAACGCCCCCCTCGCACAGCTGAAAGATGGTTCTCTAATGTTAGCTGTGGATTGAGGAGGATGCCCAAGTTGCGGACCCTCTCTGAGGGGGTCAGTAATCCCCCCCAATGTGATGGACGGACAGATGGAATTCTCCTTGGGAGGCAAAACCCACAGCCACTCCGTCTTACCAGGGTTGAGTTTGAGTCTATTGACATTCATCCAGACCCTAACAGCTTCCAGGCACCAGCACATCACTTCCACTGCTTCATTGTGGTGGAGATGTACAGCTGGGTATCATCAGCATACTGATGATACCTCACCCCATGCCACTAGATGATCTTGCCCAGCCCCTGGATGATCTCGCCCAAGCCTCTGAAGGCCTCTTTTCATGGTCAGAGGCTTTCAGGAACTTCTTTTGCAGCTGGCAAGGCCAGCAAGGCTTTCCTGAAGGCCTCTGCAGCTGATAACAGAGTGCAGAGGCCTTCAGGAAAGATTGTTATCGGCTGCGGAAGCTTTAAGAAAATCCTTGCTGGCTGCAAAAGAAATGGGCTGGCAAGGCAGGTGTCGAGGTATGTGAAGCCTGTCTGCAACTGTCCAAAAGTAAGTAGTAGGGCAGCTCCCAACCCTAGCTTAATTTTTACCGCTGCATCCTGTATTGGGTACGGTTTTAATTAGGGCTTATTTGGGGGATAGGGCTTCATATTGGACACATATGTAAAAATTAAACTAGGATTTACTTTCAGGGTAGGCCATATTTTTGGGAAACATGGTAGTGAAAATGAAAGCAATTTACATCAGTGTTTCTCTTTAGTAAAATTAAAAATCTTATATTGGTAAATGTCTATGGTGATTCTCAGTCATCCAGGTCATGGTTATCCCAAAGGGGCTTTTTTTCAAGAGGCAACTGGACTTTCCTGTTTTTCTTTGGCGATATTTCGCTTCTCATCCAGGAAACTCCTGCTTCTTGGAGGAGAAGCAAAATGTCTTCAAAGAAAAATCAGAAAGTCCAGTTGCCTCTTGTAAAAGCACTTTTGAGACTTGTATTGGTATGCATATTTATCAGTATAGGAATAAACAAACTAAGCAGCTAGTGGTCACAATTAACAATTTTTTGGGTAAACAATAATGTAAAGGGGATGAGGCAGGGCTTTCTATTTGTTGTTTGTTTGTTTGTTTGTTTGTTTGTTTATTTATTCATTCATTCATTCATTTATTTATTTGTCCAATATACAATACATATGGAAGAGAATAGACATGAAGTAATATATATAAAGATAATATGTAAAAATAGAGGAGAAGATATATGAAAGGAAGAAAATATATATGATATATGAGATAAAGGAAAGACAATTGAACAGGGGACAAAAGGCACACTAGTGCACTTATGTACGCCCCTTACTGACCTCTTAGGAACCTGGAGAGGTCAATCATGGGTAGTCTAAGGGAGAAATGTTGGGGGTTAGGAGTTGACACTATTGAGTCCAGTAATGAGTTCCACGCTTCAACAACTCGATTGTTAAAGTCATATTTTTTACAGTCAAGTTTGTAGCAGTTAATATTAAGTTTGAATCTATTGCGTGCTCTTGTGTTGTTGAGGTTGAAGCTGAAGTAGTCATTGACCGGTAGGACGTTGCAGCATATGATCTTGTGGGCAATACTTAAATCGTGTTTTAGGCACCGTAGTTCTAAGCTTTCTAGTCCTAGGATTGTTAGTCTATTTTCGTAGGGTATTCTGTTTCGAGTGGAGGAGTGAAGGGCTCTATCAGTTTGTTTTTATTCTCAGGAGTGAGGGAAATTAATGCATCGTTAATGCATTTATTAATACATGCTCTACAGCCAGAAATAAGCAGCAAGTAGCCCAGTTTATGAAAGATACCAAATTTCAGTCTATTGGAAATCAGAATAAATACTTAGAGTAATGGTGGCAATTATAAAGTTTGCCTCCATCTTCTAATGGGTTTAACAATCATTATTAGCTGCTACCGCTACATTTATAATCTCAGCTCAGCATAAGAGCCAATAGGAGTAAATTTTGAAAGTGAGGATTTCAGAAATGAGCCCCTCAACTTCTGGCACATATCTGTCTTCCCTTTCATCACTCTCTTTTAAGAATGCTTGAAAATGGGGGAAATTGAAGGGAATGAGAAGGAACATAAAGAATGATTGGTGATCACAGGGTCTGTGTGCTCACCCTGTAGGTATTATTCTGAAGCTCTTTATCTCACCACAAAAGTGGTTGGTAATCCTACAAGCTTTCTTAGAAATGAAGCACCAGAATAAAACATTTTTTTCTTCAGTTGAACTGACCTGTCACCTTTCCCATTCTCCTACCCTATCTGTAGGCTAGAAAAATTAATGTAGATTATTTCCCAAGTGCATATGATAATTATAAAAGCCATCAATTTTCAGATCTATCCCACTTATATGTATCGGATACTAAAAGTCATATGTTATTTTATACTTAATTTAACAAACTACATATGTTTTTGCATATTCGTTTTATTTTAAGTACAGTTGAGAATGATATCATATCATAGACTATGATTTTTTTTAAAAATCCTGCCTTTAAATGGACTTTTAATATATTTTGGTGATAATGAAAAGAAAGGGAGGCTACTATAGATCTATTATTTGACAAAAATCATACACACACACACACACACACACACTGGTTGATTTTCTGTCAAAATCCTTTTCACTTATGAGCAAAAATATGTAAAGATAGATAGATAGATAGATAGATAGATAGATAGATAGATAGATAGATAGATATAAAGAAGCGATAGACATCACAATCTCCAGAACGTTTTTAAAAAAATATTTAAATACTAAATAACTATTAAGTTTTTGTCAGTCACTGTTTATTTATTTATTATTTATTTATTTATTGGATTTGCATGCCGCCCCTCTCCATGGATGCCGCTCTCCACTCTGGCGCCCTCCATGTTGATATTCCATTTCTGCCATCAATGGGTTGCTGGGCCCTGTTGTCTTTGTCAGAGTATAAAATACCCATTCTAGAGATGCTTGCTTTTATATAATGCAGTTCAATTTAGTCCTTACACGTAATTGGCCCACATCCTTTCTTCTCTCCTGTAATTAACTTTGTTGTTTCTGCCTTAGTCATGATGACAGATGACAATGCAATTTCTGTTGCCTCTTTCCCCCTTGTATAGTATATTTTTCTCTCCCTGGGGGTAAAGCAGGGCTATCAGGCATTTCTTTGAAGGTACTTCTCACTGCTGCCTCCCACTCTTTGTTATTCCTCTCTCTTTTAGGCACATACATTGCCTCCTCTAACATCTGTTTTGCCCATGATCTTGTGATAGATCTGTGTTGTTCTTCTTCACCCCCACCCCTCTCATTCAACCATAGTGATTGGTCCTCCTTAAGTCCTTCCTGGTGTCTTAATGCCTGGTATACTGGCAATATATCAAAATGTCTATTGAGAGAGTTGTTGTTAGAGAACCAGGCTTCTTTCAAGAGGTGGCCTCCTTTTGTTTCATCGTAAGCAACGACTTTGGTCTCCTGGAAGTTGAACTCATGACCATGCTCATCCATATGCATCCAAATCCTTGTGTAGGACCACTAGTTTGTGTTCATGCACCCTAGTTTTTAGTCATTTTGCCTTTTCTCCTATATAATAGAGCTGGGGTGGCGCAGCAGGTAGAGTGCTGTACTGCAGGCCACTGAAGCTGACTCTAGATCTGAAGGTCAGCGGTTCAAATCTCATCACCGGCTCAAGGTTGACTCAGCCTTCCATCCTTCCGAGGTGGGTAAAATGAGGACCCGGATTGTGGGGGCAATAGGCTGGCTGTGTTAAAAAGTGCTATTGCTAACATGTTGTAAGCCAACCTTAGTCTAAGGAGAAGGGTGGCATAAAAATCGAATAAATAAATAAAATAAATAAATAAATAATGACCTGCACAATTACTGCAGTTAATACGGTAGATTATTGAGGAAGTCTCCTCCTTTGGTAGAGCTTCTTTCAGGTGCATTACTCTCTTCCTCACTGTTTGGTCAGGTTTGTGTGCCACTTTAACCCCATGCATTGCAAGAATGCATGAACCAGTGTCAGATACCTCCTATATGTATAGGAACGCCCTCCGTGTTGATGTTCCATTTGTGCCATCAATGGGTTGCTATGCCCTGTTGGATGCATGTACACCCACCACTGGAGTCTTCATCTGGATCCTCAAACCAATTGCTCCATAAACTTACATCACTGTATTTTCAATTCTTAAATCCCCCCCCCCGAAACTGAAATTTTGATTGTTAATTTTCTAAGTATTTATTTCCCTGTTTCTAAAAACTGATTTGAAATAAATGAGAAGCCATGCATATCTAAAGAAGAAAGGAATGAAACTCTGTACACAGATATAAAAGCTGAAAGGTATTTCAATCAGAGTGGAAAACTTTGATGCTCTTGGAAATAGTGTGTCAAAAACAATTTTATATGTGGAATATTACAAAGTTGGAATGTTATAGGATCATCTTGTCTTCTTTGGGCTTCTTTTCAATAGCTGGTATTCATTTCTGCAGCATCCAGCTATACATAACAATACTTTTTCTCAAATATAAAATGCTACATCCCTGAAGTTGTATTCAGCAATATGCTACAAGCTTAAATATAAAAGGCTTATGAGAATACATAGATAGTAGCTATTACTTTGGGAGGAAAGAATAAAGTGTATTCTGCTCATCGCAATTATGGAGTCTTTAATGACCAGAAAGGTGGCTGGGGAAGAAAAACTGTGACAGCTTTAGCAGCCTCTTAACTTTTACTCTGTGGGATTTGATCAGAATTGACAGAAGGAAAAATGCCACCAATAGATTTAGAAACAGATGTTTGGTATAATCTTCTGTATTAAATAGATCAACTTTATAAAATTGAGTGAAATCTTCATCAATATCCAAGTCCTTTACTTATTATTTTGGCAACATTGAAACCATGTTGGTTTGACATGAACCCATTAAATAATAATAGAATTACAAAAACACCACCGCAATGGAAAATAACAAAATAATTTACAGAATAAACTAAAGGATACAGCTCTAACATGTTTAATTCACCTTCATTGAGGGACAGTTGAACTAAGGGGTCTAATACTGTAGAGAGAAGGGGAAGGAATTAAGTGATATTGGATTTGCAAGTTATTCTGACATAGTAACATCTCTGAGGGACTTTTGCTACTATCATCTTGTACAATGAAAAATGTCCTCTGAATGCATCCTCATGTGATGAGGATAGTCAGTTATTCCCAATGGCATGACAAGCACCAGTTGTTATGATATAAGAGTATTCAATCAATATACTTGATTAATGTTCAGCATTCATGCCTGTCATGTGAACCAGAGGTGACCATACCATCAGAAAGTAGAGAAGAAAAAGGAAAGCAGCTCAAGAGAAGCAAGCAGGCTTTTGGATCCCTCATCGAACACTTGTTTCTGTCAATGGATCATTATAAAACCTATGACCTAAAGAATGATTGCCTCAGTATTATTTCATTATCTCAAAATGACTCTCATCCATAGATCATAAATTTAAAGTATATATCTCTTCTTAGGTAAGTATATTCCAAGTTTATTATAAGCTACAGCATACTACAAATTGTTTATCTTGAGAAAAGGGGTATTGGTCTTACTTGATATATCTCTTATCATCTGGTGGAGCCAGCATTGAGGGTGGGTTGTCCTAATTGACTAAGAATGAGGACCGAGTTTGTTACTATTTGCTGGATCTACCCTCCTAGGTGGTAAGCAGGAGATTCTCAAGCCACAGATGCTAACCAGAGCAAGCCCTTGATGGTAGAGGCACCACACTCTGGACCATGTGAGGCCGGTGGAGAAGTTCAGGGTGGGATACACAACCACAAGCTCTATCATCAGGCAATCACCCCAAGCCTAAAGTGAATCATGGGCGGTGGCCACTATAGAGTCTAAGCAAGTGGCAGGGTGAAAGATTTAAAGTCTACTGAGGCTTGGAAAGCTGGTATGTTTTGGCATGGCACTCCTATAGTGGGCAAAACAGTTTGTGTGGCCCAATGGACCCCTCAGCGCTTGACAATCCTCTGGAGCTGCCTAAGGTCCACGGTTGACCTCACCAGGTTCCTAAGAGGTCAGTACCTAAGTGCACCAGAGTGCCTATCGTCCCCTGTTCTATAGTCTCTCCTATATCTCCTACATCTTCTCTTCTATCCCTATATTTTTTCTGCTATTCTCTCATAGTTATATTTCATTCCTACATTGTCTCTTCTTTCTTTAATGCATCCTACTCGAGTATATCCTCTATAACCTTCATTGTGTATTATTGTGTACTGGACAAAATAAATAAATAAAGTAAATAAAAAAATAAATAAAAAAAGGTGTTTTAATTGCCATCCAGAGCTCTGGGGACACACAGCTCCAAAAGGCAGACTAGGGCAAGCCCTGACAGTCAATGTCTGATGTTAGAAGTGTGATTGTGCAATACAGCAGGAGCTGAAGCTCTACTGCTAAGTGTCCAGCTGGAATAGAGCTTGTTCTAAAGTCCAGCAGTCCATCAAAATAGAAAATTAACAGTCAATCCAATAGATTTAAACTAGCCAAGATTCAGGAAGGGAGACATAGTAGCTACATCCATCCAATCTGAAGACTGAGTGGAAGCTTTGTCCTACGAGGGCAGATAACAGCAAAAAGTAACAGATTCTGCCCTCATTCTGAGCAGACGAAGACAGCCATCCTGAATGTTGGCTCCACCCATGATGGAGAAAGACAATCATGAAGCAATAGGCAACAGACAATCATTTAATAGACTTCCATTAAATATTTTCTTCTGATTCCAGCTTGTATTTTTCAGATATCTGATATCCAATTGTAATTAGATTCTGATAGACCTTATGTTTAGGGAATAGATTGAGAATAAAACATTCTTTTAAACTTACTTTCCTGGCAGATATCTGGACTTAAATAGTCTCTGGAATGATTTAGCATGTACCCAGTCCTGGAGTTATGACAACCTTATTTTCATGCCTTTTCTTTTTAGGTTTTTTTATTACGGTAATTGCTTTTTCTTTCACCACTGATTGTGTCTTCGCTTTCATTCATCCTTTAGGCCCTTTCTTCTTTTTATAGTTTTTTAGTCTCTTTCCTGATGTCCAACATTTTTCTCTATATAATTGTTTCTCCTTCTTGCTCATTCATTCTTCCTACTATTGTTCTTTTTGACATTACAGCAGCTTTTAAATACTCTAAGATTATATAATAACTCTCCTGCTCCGGCAACTGCATAAGTGCAAAGCTAGGGCATGTGCTGATGATGTCATCCCTGGGCTTGTGGCCCATGTTGCCAGCAGCCCAATTTACCTCAAATGGCAGGTGGAAAGGTGATAAATTATGAGATGGCCTCCAAAGATTATTGTTCTTTCTTTTCCTTCCTCCATGCCTTTTCTTTATTCATCATGTATCTAATTTGTCAAAGTGCCAGGCTTCTAGAAATTCCCTAGCATTTTTGGACCTGGCTAGATCTAAGATAGTCACAGTTTCCCAGCTAAATCTATGATTACGTTTGTCTATATGTTGTGACAAATTAACCATGAACAGATATCTATATACTATGCAAAAGAGACAATCAACCAGCCAAAAAGGAAGCAAAAAGACCAAAACACCTTCCCATCAGCAATCAGTACCCAGATGAACATAGATTAACTCCAACAAACTGCTAAACAGGTCAACTAGGGGTAGGCAGTAGGCAGGACAGGGTGGATCGCTGTTCCATTGGCAGAAATGAAGCTGCATGCCCACTCCAGCAGTCACTTCTGGGATTATTGGTCTCAGCTGAGCTCTCATTTCCCCCCCTGCTGCTGCTATTCAATTCAATTCAATTTATTAGATTTGTATGCCGCCCCTCTCCGAAGACTCGGAGCAGCTCACAACAATAATGAAAACAATATAACATAATATGCTATGTCTGTGCTTCTCGCTTTTTTCCTCTTTCTTCCTTCTTGGCCTCAGACAAGCTTCCCTCCCTCCTGTCTGGCTGCCCTTCAGCCTCATGCAGCCACCTCCTGAGGCCAGGAAGGAGAAAAGAGGAAAAAAGCAAAGAACACACAGCAGCAGGGGGAAAAAGGAGAGCTGAGCCGTGCCATGCCAAAGCGCTCTGGGCTGCAGTCTTTTTCCCCTTGCAAAGCCCTCACTCCACCTGCAGCTGAGATGAAAAAGCATTGTGCTACAATAATAACCATGTAACTCTCCCTCAGCTTTCTGATATTTTTAACTCCCATCCTCCTCCTTGAAAAGCAACAGGGAGATCAGGACCTGCAGGAGTTGCAGGGGGTCATTTCCCTCTCCCCTCTTTTCTCAACAGCTGATCGGCACCCATTCTCCTAGCTACCCAGCCTGAGGTAGGGGGTGACTCAGGAAGGAGAGCAGGGGAAATGCAAAACAAATTGTCACCCCAGTGAGCGACACTGGTAAGGTTGTAAGTTGAGGACTTAACAGTTCACTTGAATGATGATGATCATTCAAGCCACTCTCACCAGGTCACATGGCCAGCAAGCCACTCCTACCAAGTCACATGACCATCAAGCCACACCCCACAAAATAAGCCACACCCACAGTGTGGCAGTAAAACATTTGGCAGCCCATTACTGAGGCCAATAATAAATCACCCCTAGCAACACTGACAGGACAAGTCACTAGATTCTAGAATGTAAACTGAAAGAAACCCCCACTATTTACTAGCACTAATGATGTTACCTTGTTTGGGTAATGAAATGTCTGCAAGGAAATAACTAAGCTCATAGAGCACCATAGACCCTCACCATCAATTACATCTATTAAGTGAAACTTGTACTTAGAAATTTAGTCTCCAGACACTGTAGACTAAACACTGCTTTTTCTGCCCCAGAAGAAATCAATTAACCAGGTGATATCACAATTTCGTATTTACAGATTCCATGAATTTTATTACTTTTCCACAAATTACAGCAAAACGCTCACTTCTGACAACTCTGACAATTTTCAACTTTTCCTTTAAAAATAGTAATTGATGAAGGGAATGAATGTGATGTATATTCAATGCAATGTATTCATTCTCCTCACACAGTTACAGGGACCATATTTGCACTAACTATGTGCTCCAGAAAATGTAGAAATGAACCCTCTAATTTGAAAGCTGTCAAAACAATAATTTGTTGAAGAGAAAAGATTTTTGGTATGTTTCATTAATAGTTTTAGCTGATAGGCCCTCCACGTTCCTGTCTAGCCTGTCTTCTGTTAAGATGATTTTACAATGGACCTTGAATTTTCAATTTTATTTTTTACTCATAATAACAATTAGAGTCATGGAAATGCTACAGCTTACCAATAATATAATTCCTAGACTTTTAAGACAGCTAAATAGATAAAAGGGATCAAAAGTCATCTGCATAGACATAAATTTTATATTTTTGATAAAAATTATTAAATGGTCTTTCTACAGTTTTTCAGTACAAATCCATGTCTTGAATTTTTTTTTCCTAAGTGACAAAACTTTACTACCAAAGAATAGATTTTTGGTATAAGTTCAGATTGCTTTTTCTTATTTACTCTAATATTATAAAGTATTCCAATTTTTCAAGCCTTTAGATATTTTAACCATTATTATTTGAAATTCTTTCTGTCAATTCAAATAGGAGACTCTGCTTAAATAGCCTTGACTGAGAATAAAAATCTAAGCAATAATGGAGCTGGCCATGAGGGGGGGGGAAACCTATTGCTATGGGCTACATGGAGAAAGTAAAGAAACATCTTGGCAATAGGCCAATATACAAACTATTTTCATATTATTGCCAGAAAAACTACACAAATGTGTTGTGATTCAGCCTGAGGCTCCTCAGGGACCGGCTGGATCTCTGCCGGATCCATGCCCAGAGGAGGAGGACAGTGAACAGGAGGAGGAGGACCAGGCAGACAGGGGAGAGGAACGTCAGGAAGAGGAGGAGGGAGAGCAGCCTGAGACCCCCGGGGGGGGGGGGGGCTCTCCCCAGCTAGTAGCCTGGATTCATTGGATGAAGACGCACAGGCTATAATAGACATGAGTCAACGACAAGCAGCTCAAAGACGGGGCCAATTAGAAAGGTATTTCCATCCCTGAATTGGCAACAGCTGGGTTTGGGTGTGGTTCTCCTCAGCAGGGTTGAAAAGGCAGGCCCGCCCTTACAGTCTTGTGGAGAGTTATCAATTGGGAGTCCTGTGACCTTGCTTCGATTCTCGGCATCTCTGATCTTGGCTTGGGGCCTAGAAGTCTGGAAGACTTGGGGGAGGCGTGAGTTTTATTATCTCCAGCGTTGTTTTTACCAGCAAGAATCCTGTTTCATTGCCTGGCCTTCGTGAAACCTCTGTGAAGCTTCATAGTGTTCCTGTCTGTAAGAACAGTTTTTGTTTCCTGTGTTTGCTCTGAATTATATAAACTGCCTTTGCTTTTTACCAGTGTGTCTGGCTACTCTTTTTGGTTGGTGTTGGCGTCTGGGGGGGACCCAGACAGAACACAAATGTATCAACACAAACAGTAAAAGTCAAGTTTGATTTGAGGTAGCTTTTATCTTCTCTACTTTCTGTTTTAGAATAATGTCTAAACCAGCTAACATAATAAAACACATCTAAAAATATTACTCAGCACTGGGGGGAAAGTTAAAGCAAGAGTTAAGCAGTCAAAATTAATCTCCTGTCAAAATCTCAAAGAGGTGAAGAACAGACATCACCGAAGGAACAAGAAATATCTCTTGGGACAGATAGCACCAGAATGTGAACTCAGCTTTAGAAATTTTCTTCCACGCTGCTCTCAAACATTTCCTAGATAAAAGTGAGAGGCAGGAAGAACTTTCCTAGCTCAGCTCAATGGTGAACCACAAGATCAAGGAGCAACAATTTTGTTTTAGGGCTTCTGGCAGCTACAGTCTGAATGATCTAGCCAATCTAATTATAAGGCAGAAAAAGGCAACTACCTAATGCAACAGATGTTGACATAGCAGCAAGGTTTTGAGGACAGATTTGTTTGTACCATTAATCCACTGACTTGATGTGACAAGGAATATGCTATTCTGTCATAAGTAAGATGGAGAGAATGCCATCTTGCCCTCTGCCTCTCTGTAATAACGATAACCAACACCTTGATTTGAACTTGGAAAAGCATCACTATCCAGTAAATCTAAAGCTTCAAAGAATAAGATATTCTAAAGTAAGAAGAGGGCAGGAAATGCATGTGATTCTACTATAGCAACTTTTTCTATCACTGATGAAATATTCCAGGAATGTGCATAAAGTTTAAATTTTAATAGCAGTTTATCTTTTAATAAAATTAATAAAAATACAAGCATTTTGGATTGGCCATAACTGCTGTAGAGCCCCAACTGGCTTTCATTCATATTATACAATGTATATTACTACTATTAATGATAATACACCTAATGTATTACTTCCTTTATCAAAAATTATACTCTAGATCAGGGGTGAGCAGTTAATTTTGCCATGGGGCCGCATGAGAAATTGGGATGGTTTTAGAGGGACTGATTAATATAATTAACTCAGTTCTACCCAATACTGTATATTATTGGGTAGAACTGAATTAATTATATTATAATTATAAATTATAATTATGTATTATATTGTATTGTATTGTATTGTATTATTGTATTGTATTGTATTGTATTGTATTGTATTGTATTGTATTGTATTGTATTATATTATATTATATTATATTATATTATATTATATTATATTATATTATATTATATTATATTATATTATATTATATTATATTATATTATATTATATTATATTATATTATATTATATTATATTATATTATATTATATTATATTATATTATATTATATTATATTATATTATATTAATATAATTATATATTATAATTACGGTATATTATAATTATACATTAATTGCCCACCCCTTCCTTCCTTCCTTCCTTCCTTCCTTCCTTCCTTCCTTCCTTCCTTCCTTCCTTGTTCCCTCCATTTCTCCTTCCTTCCTTCCTTCCTTCCTTCTTTCCTTTCTTCCTTCTCCAGATAGAGAGAAGCTTCTGTCTCTCTGATTTTCTCTGCCTTTTATTTCTGCTTTTGGGCAATTCTTTACTTATCTTTCAAAATATTCCTTTCAGGTGTCTCTCTTCAACTGACCTACATTGTCAGTTGAGAAAACATTCCTCCTCCTCCTCCCCCTTTTCCCCCTGAGAGGGTGTGTTGCTTTAAATTTCTTGGAAAGGCCAATGAAACCAATGAACAATTAAAAAATGAGCATTTATTGGACTTTTGCAAAAGGGCATGGAAAGAGAATCTCTTCTTCCTTCCTTCCTCCCTCCATTTCTCCTTCCTCCCTCCATTTCACCTTCCTTCTTTCTTTCTTCCCTCTATTTCTCCTTCCTTCCTTCCTCCCTCCATTTCTCCTCCCTCCCTTCCTCCCTTCCTCCCTCCCTCCCTCCCTCTATTTCTCCTTCCTTCCTTCCTCCCTCCATTTCTCCTTCCTTCCTCCCTCTATTTCTCCTTCCTTCCTCCCTCCCTCCATTTCTCCTTCCTTCCTTTTTCCCTCCCTCCCTCCATTTCTCCTTTCTTCCTTCCTTCCAACCTCCACAGGCCTGTCACAGACAGCGGGCGGGCCGCATCCGGCACCCAGTCCACACTTTGCCCAGGTCTGCTCTAGATGGTAAACTAGAAAATTGTCAAATCTGACATGTATGAGTATAGACAAGAATCTCTTCATTGTTTTGTTCTCTACCCTGATACAGTGGGTAATTTTTCCAAGATCTTAAAATAGTACAGTTATACTCTAGTACTTGAAGTCCTTCAAAAATTGAATTCAATACTCAATGTGTTTTGAAGTAAAAATCTTGTCCCAGTATTCATCTTTCTCCTGTAAAGGGTCACATCAATGGTGGAATTCAAATATTTTTACTACTAGTTCTGTACAGGTATTTAGCACAGGTATTTAGCTATTAGCATTATAAACATGTAATGTTATACTCAAATATGCAAAATGTATCATAATTTAGATATACTTTAGATTATTTTCCCTTTATATTTGATTTAATCTGTATTATTTATTTAATGCTATTTTCAATATGTATTTGCATTTGCAAATAATAATCATAGCATCCAGACTTAACAATTGTTAACAAGAAAGTTAAAAAAAAGTCTTGATGGTGGAAATTACAGTACCCAGAGACAATAGAATTGAAGAGAAAGAACTGGAGAAAATCACAAAATATGAAGACCTGCAAATAGAAGTAGAATAACTATGGTAAAAGAAAAAAAAGATAATCAACAGTTAAGTGGCATCTTGGTTGCAATTCCAAAATTTTTTGACGTATGGCTTGAAAATAACCATCAGTCAATTGCAAATAGCAGCTTTACTTAAAACAGCTTTCATCCTCTGATACTATTTCTAACACCATCAAACAATATCTGCCTATGTCAGGTTCTTAGGAAGGGTTCAGTGTGTAAATAAAAATGCCAAATTCAACCAAAACATCTAGCTGGCTGTGCAACCAGTCATAATGGATTGGTTATTTATACCCTTATCATTAGGTGTTGTACCTTGTGATTCTTGATGAACTTATCTTTTCTTTAATGTATGCTGAGAGCATATGCACCAAGACAAATTCCTTGTGTGTCCAATCATACTTGGCCATTCTATTCTATTTTCTATACAAAAAGAATGAAAATTTATGGAGATGGATGGATGGATGATAGATAGATAGATAGATGGATGGATGGATGGATGGATGGATGGATGGATGGACGGACGGACGGACGGACGGACGGACAGACAGACAGACAGACAGACAGACAGACAGATAGATAGATAGATAGATAGATATCAAATGATATGTAGGTAGGTAGGCAGATAACATACAGTGCTTAAAAGATTAATAATCCTATATAATAGCACAACCACTATCTTTTCCTCTATAAGAACTTTGCTTTTCAGAAACTAATCAGATAGGTATTTATTAGAATTGCTTACTGAAATAATTTTCCTCTAGTTGATTTCACTTGTATAGACCCCTTCTAGTCTATATTTTGCTTTGCTTTTTCATAAATTCCAAGAGCTTTGCTTATTGGATTATTGAGTTCCATATAAATTAATTATCTTAAATAATGTCTTTCCAATCTGCTTTTCTCCATGTATATCAGACATTAACTCTCATAATATCCCTATGAATTATGGATATCACTGCTGGAGGTTATTAGGATATGAAAAGTTGATGTAAGTATTATAAAATCTAGCACGCAGTTTTATCCTAACAATATTTATTTTTATCAATTTATGTGCCAATCAAAATGAGATTTCTTGAAATTGTTTCATTTCAGTTTCAGCCCCTCCCCCCCTTTCTACATTTATAATAAAATTTGAATTTGTAATACACAGTTGGAATTTTGGGCACTATGGCTGTGACATGCATACATATTTATTAACACAAGGAAGAAAAAGTGTCCTTTTTGTCTATTTAAATCTGCTCATTGACAGATACGACTTCATTTGCCCTATGTTTTGGCAAGTCCTTGAAAACCCAAATGAGATGTGGAAGCTTTTATTTGTCATGTGGCAGTTTCACAAGTGACTAGATGATAGATACATATCAACCTTCCTACCATTTTTTTCCTGTCTCCTTAAAGAACATTTATGCAAGAGGTCAGTTTTGAATCATATTTTTCCACAGATAATATTTTTGTCGACAGTTCATCTTGAAAATACATGAAGAAAAAAATGAATCAAATGGGCCATATGTGTCCTTGAGAATTTATCTATGCTGGCGACTTTCATCTCACCTTGTGAAATTACAGGCATTGTTTCTAACAGTTTTATATTTAGCATATTGATGCCACTAGTTTTATAAATTAATTAGGCAATATAAATTCTACGAAAAAGCTTACTGTAATTTGTTCTGAAACCTAGCAGACTAAATCAAAGACTTGGGTTTTTATTTTTATTTTTTAAAAGTCATATGGTAACATGTAAGTATAATTTGATAGTTTGATGAAAATATATATTTTATAAAGAAGATGATTCAGCCATTGATTTATATTAATAACTAGTTGACTTACTTGGTGTTCTGTCGGGCTCTCTGGTAGAATCCTCCCAAAAATTCACAGGTACAAATTTCAGACACACACACATTTGAAAATTCAAAACAATGTTCTTTATAATGAAAATTCACTTAAACTAAGCCCTCTTTTGTTATAGCAAAGAGCACTCATCTCCAAACAAACTGGTAATTTATACAAGTCCCTTATCAGTCCTGTGATACTTAGCTTGCAGCTGTGAGGCAATTCAAAGTCCTTCTTTCACAAAGTGAAACACACTTTGCTCTGGTTTAGGTTCAAAGCAGGGAAAAATCAGCACACGAAAAGTCAAAGTCAGGAAAGCAGTCATGAAACATAATGATCAGATAATCCTCCACAATGGCCAAACCCACAGGCTGCTATTTATAGCAGCCTCACTAATTACCACAGCCCCACTCAACCACAGGTGGCCTCATTTTTGTTGATAATAATCTCTCAGTTGTTGTTGCCTATGCATCACTCTCCGCATGTGTGGCTGTATCATTAACTCTTGTTCTGAATCCAAGGAGGAGCTAGATAATTGATCTCCTTCTGAGCTGTCTGCCACACTCTCCTCCTCCCTGTCACTCATGTCTTCTTGGTCAGAGGAGCCTTCATCATCAGATTCCACCAGGGGGGGGAACAGGCCTGCAGCATGTGGATGCCTCCCCCACATCCACAGTCCTTGGGGCAGGAGGTGGGCCAGAGCGAACCACAACACTTGGATGAGGGGATAGATGGGGAACTTAGCAAATTTGCAGATGATGACACCAAACTGGCAGGAATAGCCAACACTCCAGATGAGAGGCGCAAAATACAGAAGGACCTTGACAAACTTGAACAATGGGCACTATCTAACAAAATGAAATTCAATGGTGAAAAAAGTAAGGTTCTACATTTAGACAAGAAAAACAAAATGCACAGGTACAGTATATGTGGTACATTGCTCAACAGTAGTAATTGTGAGAGGGATCTTGGAGTCCTAGTGGACAACCATTTAAATATGAGCCAGCAGTGTGCAGCAGCTGCCAAAAAAGCAAATACAGTTCTAGGCTGCATTAACAGAGGGATAGAATCAAGATCATGTGAGGTGTTAATATCACTATATAATGCCTTGGTAAGACCACACTTGGAATATTGCATTCAGTTTTGGTCATAATGATGCAAAAACGATGTTGAGACTCTAGAAAAAGTGCAGAGAAGAGCAACAAAGATGATTAGGGATTGGAGGCTAAAACATATGAATAATGGTTGCAGGAACTGGGCATGGCTAGTTTAATGAAAAGAAGGACCAGGGGAAACATGATAGCAGTGTTCCAATATCTCAGGGATTTCCACAAAGAAGAACAAATCAACCTATTTTCCAAAGCACCTGAGGGTAGAACAAGAAGCAATAGGTGGAAACTAAACAAGGAGAGAAGCAACTTAGAACTAAGAAGAAATTTCCTGACTGTTAGAACAATTAATCAGTGGGACAGCTTGCCTCCAGAAGTTGTGAATGCTCCAACACTGGAAGTTTTTAAAAAGATGTTGGATAACCATCTGTCTGAAGTATTGTAGGGTTTCCTGCCTAAGCAGGCGGTTGGACTATAAGACCTCCAAGGTCTCTTCCAACTCTGATGTTATTATTATTAATACTTTTTACTTTTTCTTGAAAATATGGAAAAGAAATCTTATGATATAGACAAAAATATAATGGAGATGACTATAGCAAGAAGAATAAATAAATATTTAAAGAAATTTAAGAAACTTGTCTTTAAAAACAAGCAAGCATATTGTTTATACAACATGTTTTTTTTAAAAAAAATTCTTACAAAAAAAAGAAAAGGATAAACATTTAATTCAAGAATCACTTTTTTCTTCCTCTAATATTTGTACAACTTCTCATAACTTGCTGTAGGAAACTTTTCTTGAGTTGCATTCTATCTAGCCTTAATTGGACATCCTTAATTTTGAAAGGTTCTCTGGGTTATATTAAGTATTCTAACAATACTGCCATTGTCCTTTCCAATGAGCAGTGAAGGGAAAAGTGAGATTCTCACCTTCTTTTTCCATCTCAATTTTTTTGTATCTTCCTTAAATATTAAGATGATTGAATGAAATACTGAGTTTGTTCTGAATTCAAATTTACATTGGTCTAATGATAACATACCTCAATCAATCTCCCATGATGGAAGAAAAGATGAAAACATATTTTACAGAAAAATATATCACAAAGTATCAAGACAGATTAAAGTACCAAAAAAGACATTTGTATTTTCAAAAGATGTATCAGAAAACAGCAAGTTTACTAACAAACATCAAGGACTTATTAAAGACAATTGAGCTTGGATGGTGAATCAACTTGAACAGTGTAAATGTGGCTGGTTGGATTTGACAAGTCTGTTAAATTAGTGCAAGCAGGCAACCATGGTCAAATACTGGTTGCTAAGCTTTTGTTCCCAAACAGAATAGATTCCAGTTCCCCAGCTGACTTTGTGTAATGGCAAAAAACCTAAATACATAGCATTGGTTTCCATCCAGTTTTTTATTTGTTCAACACTATAATGTTAATAAGGAATTGATTTCATATTTCCTTCAGTACATTAATCATAGTAATTAAATTTAGACTTGGTTCAAGGGATATAAACATAAGAATTTTATTAGTAACAAGAAAGGATTATGAAAAAGGATTTATTTGAGAATGTAGGTGAATGTATTTGAGAAAGATGGCTGTCCATCTTTCAAATATAAATCTGGATAGGTAAGAATAAATATTATCTCTGTGTCTCTCTGTCTCCCTCTGTCTCTCTGTCTCCCTCCCTCTCTCTCTCTGTCCCTCTCCCCTCCCTCCCCCCATCTCTCCTCTATCAACAAAATATAAAGAGTTGAAATAGTCATAATACAATAACTAAGGGCAGCGCCGGACTTACCCGGCAGGCAGGCTTTGCTGGAGGGACCGGGAGACACGGTCCCTCATGGCGGCCGCCATTTTGGATCCCGGGCGAAGTCTCGCGATGCGAGACTTCGCTCGGGAGATCAGGGCCTGATTGGCCAGGCCCTGATTGGTCCGGGCGGGGCCTGCTTGCCCTATATAAGGGCGAGCAGGCCCGGGGCTCTTCCTTTTCGCCCGGACCGAGCTTCTGAGCAGACGTTCGGTCGTTCTGCTCCGGCGGCCATTTTCTTTGGCGACCTCGTGCGAGGCGCCATTTTAGTGGCCTGTGGTGTGGCGAAAAGCCTTTTCAGCGTCAGCGGAGCCAGCATCGGCTGGGCTCCGCTCCGGTTTGGAGCCTCATTGTTGCCTTGTAGGGGGAGGGAGGTTCTGCCTTCTGGCGGCCTCGCGGGCCCGCGGGGGTCGCTGGGTGGATTGTAGGCCTGGGATAAAGGCCTGGTATTGGGCCTTGTCGCCCACTGAAAGGGGGGATTGGCTTCCTGGGTGGGTTTACACTACTGAGGCCTGCTGTTAGGGTAGGCCTTGTTCAAGTGGTGCAGGGCCCGTTGGGGGAGGGCTTGGTCCCGCCCTATTCCTTTTTGTGTAAAAAATAGATTTTAGTGGTATGGCCCCTAAAAAGCGGCCAGCTAAGGCCCTCCCGGCCCAACCTGTGGTGCGGCCTAGGAGGGCTGCCAGGCCGTCTGCCCGGGCTCGGGCGGCGGCAGAGGGGCCCCCGGGGGGGATCCCGGTGGGGGGGGGTAGGGTTTATGCCCACAGTCCCTCAACCCGAGGTGTCCCCTTCTCTCTCCTGGGCCAGGGTCCTGGAGCGGCTCGACGAGTTGGAGAGGTGGCGGTCGGGGGCAGGCCCGGAGGGGCTTTCCTCGGCTGCCACCGCAGCATGGGGCGCAGACCCCGAAGAGGAGTCGGCCCCGGCTGGGCAAGTGGCCCCCGAAGTACCGATGGCGGGCACCGGACAGGCGGGCAGCACCGGGCAGACGGGCCATGCTGGACAGATGGCCCAGCCTGGGCAATGGTCATCGTTCCAGGGCCCAACCAGGATGGGCCCACCGTGGATGGCTTCTACCCCTTACGGGGCAGGTGAGGTTGCACCACATGCAGGCACATCTCCGCTCCTGCCCATCCAGGGTCCCGGGTTCATCCCGCCAGCTTTGGGGGGTGGCACCAGCTTCACGGGGGCTGCTGCAGGCACCTGTGGTCAGGTCTGGTCCCCGCCAGCTCCGCCAGTGGGGGCGCTGGGGGTACCTGTCCCACCTGGGGCGGGGGTGGGGGGTTGGATTCCTCCTCCACCGGCCATTATGCCACCGGTCCCATTCATGTACCCACCGGGGCTTGGGGTGCTGGGCTCGGGGGCCACCACGGTGTGGGACCCGTTCGCCAGCATCAAGCCCGGGGCCATCCCTTGCGGGTTGCCCGCCACACCTTTAGGGTACCATCTGCACCCGTCAGTTAAGGAGGCAATCTGGCGGGGGGAGTACGTTGATTTGTTCTCCATCTTGAACAGGGAGGTCCCTAAACAGGACAAGGAGGTTGTCCCTGGGGAGAAGGTGAAAAAGACAAAGGTCACGAAATGCTTCAGCTCGTGGCTGTATGCCTTTCTGACCTTTGCGTCGGTGGTCATTCAGAGGCAGCCGGGGAGGGCCGCTGCCTTGCTGAAGTACATCGACCTGATAGCGAGGGCCCATTTTGAGTATGGGGGCACCATATGGAGGCATTACGACAAGGGTTTCCGTATGCGTATTGCCCATGACCCCTACTTGCCTTGGGATATGGTGGTTCCGGACCTGTGGTTCCAGGCCACTCATATGTCAGGGAAGGAGGGCTGTGATAGGACCGATAGCGGTCACTTTATGGAAGAGGAGCCTGCGACACCCGCGCCGGCCAAGGCCGTGGCGGGTGCCGTTAGTAAAGGGGCCTCTTTAATATGTCACGAGTTCGCTGCAAAGGGGGCGTGTTTTTGCCCCATTTGCAGGTTTCGTCACGCCTGCGGAAGTTGTGGGGGAAACCATTCCGCAGCCGTGTGCCCCCGCCCCAAGAAGGGGAGTGAAAAGAAAGGCTCGGGTCCCCCAAAGCCTCCCCCACCTGCTGGGGGAAAAGGGGCCCAGCCCAATTAATTTAGGGGTGCTCGAGGGTTGGTTGGGCGACTACCACCCTCGCTCGAGAGCGGCCGCTCTCTTGCTAGGTTTTTCAGAGGGATTTAGGATCCCTTACCAGGGTGTTAGGAAGGCCTTCATGTCTGACAACCTTAGGTCGGTTGTTGGTCATGAAGACATTGTTAGGGAGAAGATTGGGAAGGAGGTTGCCGAAGGCAGGGTCCTGGGGCCCTTCTCGGAGCCGCCCTTCCCGAATCTTCGGGTGTCTCCCTTAGGTGTGGTCCCTAAAAAGGCGAGTGGTGAATTTAGGTTGATTCACCATTTGTCTTTTCCAAAAGGGGAGTCAGTGAATGATTTCATTCCTGACGAGTTGTGTTCAGTCCGGTATGCATCCTTTGATGCAGCCGTGACTATGGTTAGGAAGTGTGGGGTGGGAGCCCTTATGGGTAAATGCGACATTAAGTCGGCATTCCGGCTCCTCCCCATACACCCAGGCGACTTTGAGCTGTTGGGCTTCCATTTCGAGGGGGGCTATTACGTGGACAGAGCTTTGCCCATGGGGTGCTCTGTCTCGTGCTCTCTTTTCGAGAGTTTTAGCACCTTCTTGGAGTGGGCGCTCAGGAGGCAAAGTGGTCTGGGTACGGTCGTTCACTACCTTGATGATTTCCTGTTGGCGGGGCCTGCGCATTCAGAGCAATGTTTTGCTTTAATGCGGGACTTCGAAGCCCTTTGTGCTCAATTAGGGGTGCCTTTAGCCTCTGAGAAGACCGAAGGCCCCGCCACCAGGATTACCTTTCTGGGTATTGAATTGGACTCGGAGGAGCAATCTTCTAGATTGCCCCTGGAGAAGTTGGTTAAGATTAAGCGGAAGCTTGATGAGGTCCTGGGCTGCCGGAAGGTGACCCTACGGCAGCTTCAGGAATTGGCAGGCATTCTTAATTTTGCCTGTCGGGTAGTTGTTCCTGGAAGGGCTTTTTCCAGGAGGTTGTATGATGCGATGAAGGGGCTCCGTTTGCCCCATCATCGTACCCGCCTTTGCGCTGGGGTCAGGGCTGACCTCGGTGTGTGGCGGGATTTTTTGGATAGATTTAACGGGTTGTCTTTCTGGAGGCACGAGCTTCTGTTGGAAGCTGAGTTGCAGCTCTGCTCTGACGCCGCGGGGACTTGTGGTTTCGGGGTAGTGTTAGGTGACCAGTGGTGCTGGTCGGCATGGCCTCCGGAATGGAGTGCCTCTTCGTTGGTTAAGGACCTAACGTTCTTGGAGCTCTTCCCCTTGATAGTGGCCTTAGAGCTTTGGGGGGAGCAGTTTAGGGACAAGACCGTGCACTTTTGGTGTGACAACCTAGCGGTTGTCCATGTGGTGAATGCCCTGTCCTCAAAGAGCGACAGGGTCATGCGGCTTGTCCGCCATTTTGTGCAAGGGTCCTTGTCTCTAAACGCATTGTTTTTGGCTAAGCATGTCCCCGGGTTAGATAACGGGGTTGCTGACGCCTTGTCCCGTGGTCAGTTGTCCAGGTTTCGGACCCTGGCCCCGTGGGCCCGAGAATTGCCAGAAGCGTTCCCCAGCCACCTCTGGAGTCTGGGAGGGATCCAGAGTGGTGGAGAGGCGAGGCATCCCGGGCAATCTCCTTGTCTGTAGCGCCCGGCACCCTCAGGGCATACCAGCGTGCAGGTAAGGAGTTTGGGGAGTTTAGGCAGGGCAGGGGTTACCAGCTTTGTTGGCCTGTCCCTGTAGAGCATTTGGCCGAGTTTTGCGTCCAACTTAGGCAGCGTGGCCTGTCAGTTAGGACGATCCGGTCCCGGTTAGCCGGCCTCGCCTTTCTGTCCAAGGCGGGGGGGTTTGCTGATCTTTCGGGTGACTTTCGCATCCGGAAGATGCTGGAGGGCTGGCTTAGGGAGCAAGCGGGGGCCCCGGGTGACACTCGCCAGGCTCTGACGGTGGAGCAGCTGTCTTTAATCAACGTGGTTTTTGGCAGTCTGTGTTCCTCATTGTACGAGGCCCGTCTTTTTAGGGCAGCGGCTAGTGTCATGTTCTTCGGGGCCCTCCGGGTCAGCGAGGCCATGGCTTCGTCTCAGGCTGACACTTCGCTCCGGGCTTTCCAGTTCGCTGATCTGGCCTTTAGACAAGGGGGGGTGTCCCTTGTAGTGAGGAGGTCTAAAACGGATCAGCTACGCAGAGGGGTTACCTTACAACTTAGTGCGGCCACCGACCAGTCGGTGTGTCCAGTGGCCGCCCTACAGCTTTATTGTGGTATGAGGGGGTCAGGTCAGGGGTACCTGTTTAGGCATTGTGATGGTACCCCTCTGACCCGTTTTCAATTCTGGACTTTAGTATCTAGGGCGATGGCCCAGGTGGGCATGGATCCCGCCGGATATGGAACGCATTCGTTCCGTATCGGCGCCGCCACTAGCGCGGCACTTTCTGGTTTCCCGGCCCATCGGATTCGGGAGATCGGCCGCTGGCGGTCAGCGGCATATTTGGGTTATGTTAGGCCCGCTGAGGATCCCAGGCAGGGCTTAGGCTAGGTAACCTCTCTGTGTCTGTGTCCTCTTGCAGGTCCCCAGGCTAACACGAAACCGACGGCGCTGCTGTGTGGCCACAGCATGATTTTCTGGGCCGGCCGCGCGGCAGCCAGGAGCGCCATCGGGACCCACCTGTCCCTGGGGCGGTGGGTCAACGTTACCTGGATGGGCCGGAGAGGTATGCGGTGGGAGGGGCTCCTACCGGCGTTGCTGGGCGGTCAGCATTCTGTGGCTGCGCCCGGCAATATGGGGGGCGGCTCCTGGAGTCGCGCCCAAAGGGGTCTGGGTGGGCAGCGTCCTGTGGCCGCACCCAGGTGGCTGGTATTGCACTTAGGTGGCAATGACCTGTGCATACTGGGAGGCCTGGCGCTGCTCATCCAGGCACGCGAAGACCTGCGAAGGCTTCGTGAGGTCTGGCCCACCACGCAAGTGGTGTGGTCAGAAATATTACCTAGGATTGTGTGGAGGGATGCCTCTTCCCTTAGGGCCATTCACCGGGCTAGGCGACGGGTGAATAGGGCTATGGGTAAAACGGTTAGAGAATTGCGTGGAGTGGTAATACCTCATCCCCTTATATCAATAGATAAGCCATGGCTCTACCGTGATGATGGCGTTCACCTGTCTGACCAGGGGAACGCCATCTTCTTACAGGACCTGCAGCGGTCTCTGCGTGAGCTGGCGCAGCTAGAGGGGGGAGTCGGGGGGCCAAGATAGAGATCTGACCCCCGCTCCTGTGGCAGGTTAGGGGCGGAAAATTGGGTGGTTTAGCAACCGCGCGTTCTCCCTTGGGCATCTTTGGGGATGATTGACAGGTTCTCCGCAAGCTCATGGAGGGAGTTTCTGCCTGAGCAGCTGGGGGGAACCTGTCTTTGGGTCCTGCACCTTTTATTCCCCGATTCGGGTTAGCCAGTGGGACCCCCCTCATGCACAGCATGGCAGAAAAGGTCACAGGTGACGGCCTGGCCCTCACCTGGACCTTGCATCGAGATACGCCCATGAGTTGCCCAGGAATGTTTACTGGCATAACGTCATTTCCGCCCCGGAAGTATTTGTTTGACCCTGCAGGTCCAGTTCCGGGTCATAGTTGTTTATGCTAATTTATGCAAAGTATTTGAATAAATTATGCAAATTTATGTTAATAAAAATGACCCAATTTTAAATCCAGCTCTGGTGTCCGTGTCGTTACTCCGTCTCTCCAGCAAAGGACCATGCCATTCTAACAACACAAGCCACAATTATATTGGACTGAGGTAATATTGTAGGCCAAGTGTTCATAGCCTTCTGGACATGGAGAGGGTTGTCTTTTGGTGGGAGGGTGAGAAATGACCTATAAGCCAGATATTGTGGACAGAGAAAGTAAATTTCTTAGGTCCTGCCAGGTAACATTTAATAGTGAGTGTGCCCGCTTATTGAAAATGATGGGACAGCCAAGTAACCTGGCCTTGCATGGATTTAAATGTGATAACAAGAATCTTACTGTGGTCCAGTGTACCATAGGTAATGGTAGTTTAGCACAGGCAAACATGTTTTGCCAGACCTGTGCATGCTGCTGCATTTTGGACTAGTTGAAATTTCTCGATGTTTTTCAAGGGCAATCCATGTGGACTTTTATTGTCATAATATGCAAATCCTTTTGAGAAAGGAATATTTCAGAAGGGTCAAGAGAAGAGCCCCATAGTCCAGGAATATGTGCAATTAGTGCCTAAAATGAATTTGTGAAAAAGCCTCTAACCACAGCTGCCATCTGCTCTTTCAAAAAGAGTTGTGAGTTCAGGAAGATTATCAAGTTGCACACCAAATCTCTCATATCACACACACACACACACACACACACACACACACACACACTACATTGCTCCTACTGATGGGAAGTACTACATATGCATTTCCTAGGGAACAATGCCTAGTAATTTCATTTTTGAGAAGCTGACAACTTCCAAATGAAAACATATTTCATTGGGAAAATACCCTGGTCTTCACAGCAAGTAAAATGTAATTTAAAGGGCACAATTTGTGGAGCTGTTTTCTTCATGAGAATGAATGAAAATGCCAGAGGCTGGCTGCTTTATCCAACTTGGGATGGGTCAGCAAGCAAAATCAAACTAACAGTAATAATACAGTATTACAGAATAAATTGGGCTTCATTTGGATTGAACTCCAAATGTCACAAAAAAAATTAAAACAATACTTTAAAATATTGATAATAAGGGAAGAGCTCAAGGATTTTTAACAAATACTCAAACCAACAAAGAGACAGTTCCATTCTTTAAACTCTCATCTTGTTTTAACACAGCGCAGTTTGCAACTAATGGTTGCAACATAGCATGTGAAGCTGGTTAGATCTCGCAATGTGGAGCAACTTGACTTTGAAATAGTTGCACACTTCAGCACTCTTCAATATTTCTTCACAGCAGGTGATATTCAGCAGAAGCTGTCTGCAGGGAGATCCTGTTTAGTTCTTGCTAATGTTTGATGTTGCGCCTCTGTCTCTGTAATTGCAGTGCTTGCCCAATTAATGGCCAGTCCAGAATAGCATCAAACAAATCAAAAGTATTGCCTGCCTCTTAAGATGAATTTATTCTGCCAGTGTGATACCATTTTATGTGTGACATGGTATATTTATGTATCGTCCCTTGGTGAAAAAGATGAATGTGTGTGTGTGTGGGTGGGTGGGTGGGTATGTTATCTGATAATATTAATAGAAAGAAATAGGTAAAAAGCTGATAAAACTCTATCCTTCCACCCAGCATTCGGCTGCTTGTTATATTTCATTTTCCAAAATTTCTTTTAAAAAAGGAAAGAAAGAAGTGCAAAAATGCTTTTAAACCCCAACAAAGATTGTGCAAAATTTTTAAAAAGCTGGAATTGGGGGGATCAATATTGGGCTGCAGCCGGTATGGTCTGGTGCGCAGTTGTGGGTAGAAAAATGGAGTAGATTTTGCAGCTCCAGCTGACTAGCAGTTCCAGCTGACCAGCAGGCGGTCATGTGCATCGCCATGAGATTCACTTCTGTGTATGTGCAGGAAGCCAAATCTCATGTGAGGATGTTCACATGCATGCGATTTTGCCGATTTTGGATGTTTTTTTGCTTCTGTGTATGCCCGGAAACAAATAAATTGCAGAAAGTTGGTTAAATCTTATGTGCACAAGCATCCTTGTGTGAGATTCAGCTTTTGTGCATGTGCAGAAAGCCAAATCTTGCACCGATGTGCACGCCCACCTGCACCAGATGCATACGTGCCCTTGACCCCTACCAGGAGTGCACCGGTAATGCTGGCGATGGGAAGTCCTTCCCTGGGGGGGAATCTTTTAAAAAAAAATTCATGGCCTGGTGAGGTCCATTTATGAGTAGTTATTTTGAGGGCATGATAACTGCATGCTCTCATACAGATTTTCATCCCAAAAGTTTCCTATCCCTCTTTAAAGGAGAAAAAAGAAACTTAGATTACTTGTCCTGCCTAATGTTTAGCAGGAGAAGAGGAGTAATGATTTTGCTTCCTTGAACAAATATTGAGGTGACATTGAAACTTAAATGATCCAGATGCTACCGGTGGGCAAGACGCAAGATAGGATGGCACAAACCAAATCTTATCCTTTAGGACTTCACTTACTATATGCCTCCCCTTTTATGAAAATGGTGTGAATTTTGCAGTAGTCTTGTGCATGAAAATCCATAGGAATTATTATTATTATTATTTATTAGATTTGTATGCCACCCCTCTCTGTGGGCTCAGGGCAGCTCACAACAACAATAAAACAATGTACAACAAATCTAATAATTTTAAAATCACTAAAAACCCATTATTAAAAAGCAAAAACATACACAAAAACATGCCATGCATAAACTGTATAGGCCCGGGGGAGATGTCTTAATTCCCCCATGCCTGATGGCAGAGGTGGGTTTTAAGGAGTTTACGAAAGGCAAGGAGGGTGGGGGCAGTTCTAATCTCCGGGGGGGAGCTGGTTCCAGAGGGTAGGGGCCACCACAGAGAAGGCTCTTCCCCTGCGTCCCACCAAACAACATTGTTTAGTCGATGGGACCCGGAGAAGGCCAACTCTGTGGGACCTAACCGGTCGCTGGGATTTGTGTGGCAGAAGGCGGTCCTGGAGATATTCTGGTCCGATGCCATAAAGGGCTTTATAGGTCATAACCAACACTTTGAATTGTGACCGGAAACTGATCGCCAGCCAATGCAGACTGCGGAGTGTTGGTGTAATATGGGCATACCTGGGGAAGCCCATGATTGCTGTCACAGTTGCATTCTGCACAATCTGAAGTTTCCAAACATTCTTCAGAGGTAGCCCCATAATATTTCTAAACTCTTGCTGCTTTCTTCTTGGTAATATGCTTCCACTTTGTCTTCATTTTTCGTGAAAAAGCAAATTAAGCAGTACTATAGTAAATCCAGAATAAGAAAGCCATTGGATGTTTTTTAATACAAAGTAAAATGGACAAAATATATAGTAAAATGGACAGAACAAGAAAGCCCATTGAATGTTTTATAATACATCGTAAAAATGGCTTAACCTTAACCATCCCAAAAAATGTGAAGCTTCTGGATTTAGGAAGAGGCTATTTTATTTTATTTTTTTGGCAAGGGTTACACTTTTCAAGTCAAAACCATCAGAGACAATCATCTCTTTTTACACGGGGCATTATTACTATAGTCTACACTTCACAAATAAGTAGGTAAAAATCCATGCTGGACTTTCATTCTTATCATTTTTTGCTTGAATCATCAGGGAAAATATCAAGCCAGCTTATCTTCTGTTGGATTCATTTAGTTACTTTTAGATTTTTCCAGACTCTTGCCTTTGCCATAGATATACATACTATGTAAACTTTAGACACATTATTATGGATTGTTATGGTCACATCATTAAGCTAGTTATTCAACCCTTGTCTGTATGCGGTTTCATCATTGTCTCGAATGAGTCCAATCACAATCATATGCAGTAAAAACATATCAAAATAAATCCTAAATTCAATGGTGAATGATGCTTTAAGATGCTATGTTTTTATCATATAGAGAGCTATAAACAGCCATCCTGAAAATTAGAAAGCAATAATTACATGGTGGGTGTTGCCTGTATTTTCTCAGTGTGACAGCAGCATATAAAACTTTGCTTTATTATTATTCCTGTGGAAAGTGTACTCCAGGGGACAGTGCCTGGGACCTCTTAGTACCAAAAGCATCAGAAAACAGTGGCAATGGATTCAAGCCAGCCCTCCAAAGCAGCCGTGCTAAAAGAGATCTGACAACAGAAATACTTAAGTAGAGCCAGTAAGATAAGGGGAATCAGGCTAAAAATAGTTCACCTGGAACTCTCTTTTTCCTCTTTCCTACCCCTAGAATAGGAAATACAACGCCCAGGAACAGAATTAAACCATTAAGGCAGAAAGACAGAATTCAGAGCAATCACCTTAATAAAGGCAAAATCTCATCAAATCCTACCAACTTCAAAGGGGAGATAGCTATAAAAATCCATGCACTTTGCTTGCAACCCAGGAATGCTTGAGCTGTGTCACTACTGTTCTTGCCTTCCCAAATTAAAGGATCCCTTTTTCCGGCAGCTGCTTCCATTTCTATTTCTTTTCAGCATCAGTGACTGCTTCCCAGATGAGAATGAACCAGGGAAATTTATTCCAACATTCCTTTACAGATGTCTGTAATTAATAATTCTTAAGACATCAATTTCCTATAATATTAAATAGCATAAATCAACTGGAAGGAGGACTGACTGGAAAATATTTGATATTTTGCTGTTCACCTGTTGCTCAAGCAGGCAGCAAACAAATGACTCAGAAAATTCAGATTACATAGCTTCACAGCCTTTTCAAATGTTTCCCAATTACTGGCATTTATACCCTAATTAAAGGAAAACAATTGAAAAGAAAGGTATCCAAACTAGCAAAATATTGAGTTGTGGGAGTTCTCCTCCATGACATATATTCTAATCTTTCCATGCCTCTTTAGCCTTCATAATTTTCTTTTTATAAATGCTTTCAAAGTTTAATAATTTGCTATTGCTATGCAAATGATGTTTTAAATTATCTAATTAATCAGCTTGTGAATAAACTATAGCAGTTAATTCATAGAATTCTACTTAGAGCAAAAGTTTTAGTTTTACTACAAACCAGACACATCTGATGAGTTTATAAGAATGTATCAAGACAGAGTATTATGATTACCACATTTTTTTTCTTAAATTAGAAGAGAAGTGATGTTAGCTCCAAAGGCCAAGATTTATGACCATTAAAACTAATTGTTTTTTACTAAGATGCACATAAAATATTGGCTAGAATACTGGCCCTTTGCCAGCATAATCTCTTATTTGTTGTGAATAGACTATATATGCACCATTTATTTTTAAGCAATGATTACAATTTGGAAAAGTTAGTGACTGCAATCTGTGATGATGACTTAAGGATGACCTGTTTGCATATAATTAAGACACAATCATGGGCAGATATTTCTCTGCCTGCATGATTAATCTTGATCTTCATTGCCTCTTTTATAAGCTCCTGTGGGATAACTGTTTACTCTGATGTTGAATACTAATTTCTCTCTCCATTCAGTGTCAGCAATTGGCCTCTTGTCTTTTTCAAAGGTATTATGCCACTTGATTGTCTTAGAACAATATTTGCTGAACTGCTGTCTCAGAAAGAAAATTGAAGTTTAAATAACATTCAAGATCACACTCAGAATTTGCTTTGCTAAAGATAGGCAGATGAACTTTGAATCTAAAATTCTATTCCTCTTTACTTAGAATCAAGTCCCAGTATAGTAGAGCTTATTCATTAATAATAATAAAGAAAAGTAACCTAACAACCTCAGTTTCACTATACCGTATGTGCAAACATAAACACAAACTCACACTTAAAAGTAATCTGTATTGCTTTAATATGCTTCATCACTCAGGACATTTTGCCTTAAAATAAAAGTCATATGGGATAAATATCCTCAAGTGCTGAATTTTCTTTACTACCAGAGAAGACAAAAAAAAATGGTTGAATAAGTGTGGGTCTGTATGGATTGCGTATACCAGTGGTGGGTTGCTACCAGTTTTCCCCTGTTCAGGCAAACTGGTAGCGGGGATGGGAGGCTCCATCTACCCACCTGGACATCATCACAGACAATCTGAACATGCGCAGAAGTGCATGAGTGCACATCTCCCAACAGACAGCAAATGTAAGTGAAACCTATTACTGGTGTATATCTATGTATATGATTGTGATACATAGAAGTCCAGCAATGCCCATCATCAAGTTATTAGCATATTTGTCCATTTGATTATGAAAATGAAGACTGATGAAGTGAACAGAGAATAAGAGGAAGACAGATGGTACAAACAAATAATTTGTTCTAATTTATTGAACATTATTCTTTTTTGACCATTATGGGATTCTGACTGTGTAAAGAATTTTAACATGTCCAGCCAAATATAGTATAGACCAGTGATGGCAAACCTTTTTTCCCCTGAGTGACAAAAGCATGTGGGTGCACACTAATGTGCCCGGATGAGTGCCCATCCCAATAATTAAATCACCCCCCCTGATTTCCTGTACATGCACATGTGATCTCCCATATGCTGCCCCACCTCCTGTGCATGCATAGATGATCTCCCCGTTCACCTTTCCCAACTTTGGGTGGGCCATTTTCACCCTCTCCAGGCTCCAGAGGCATTCTTGGAGCCTGGGGAAGGCAAAAATGGCTTCCCTGGGTGCCCTGGAGGCCCTCTGGAGGCTGAAAACGCCTCGGCACAATGCAAAAATCAGCTGGCTGGTGCACACATGTGCACTGCAGATTAATTAGAGCAACAGCTCGCGTGCCAGCATATATGGCTCTGTGTGCCACCTGTGGCACTCGTGCCATAGGTTTGCTATCACTGGTATAGATTTTCTCAATCAACACAGAAGTGGGAGAATCATATGATTGATAATAAAAGATTGATAATGAATTGAATCTTCTGTCAAACTAAATGCACTCATTGAAATTCATGTGCCTTTTCTTTCAGCACTAGAACTGTGTCCCTCTCACAAGCTCAAGATCAGGTTAGGAAAAATGCTATAAAATGCAAGGGTTTTTTACAGCAGCTAATGCTGTGCCCTTGTTACCAATTTATTGAGATGAATAATATTTTACAGATTAAAATATGTTAGTTTATTTAAAAATAAATTAGAAGAAATGTTTATAAAGAACTAAGTCCTATGGTTTCTCATATGGTAGAATGGCATCTGTTTATGGCTAGGAATAAATCATTTTTGGGGGGTTGCAATAATTCCAGAGGCTTATTTAAGGATCTGAAGCTTACATACACGATCAGTTTGTTTTAGAATCTGCAATTGCCTTCTCCCCACACATACTCACACATATACACACATTTCAATAGACTAAAAAGGCCAGAGATATAATCTTTATTTGTGTAATGATTTGTTTATAAATGTCAATTTGCTATTTCTTATCATTTGGTTTCCTCCTGCCATGACTTTGTGATTTTGTACAGCAAAATACACCAAATTCATTGCCAATGGGAATACTGTTGGTTTACCCAATCTAGCACAAAAATGAGATTTATAGTTTATTATTCAGTGCAATTGTTTAAGCTTCTAATGGCTCAGAGGCTTTCAAACCCTAAATCCAAGATATTCCACAAATAAGCTGACATTTTAGAAATAACCAGGGATAATATATAGACTTTTTCATGATTAACGGTAAGGGATGGAGAAATCCCATGTGTCATTTTATTTCTCTACTGCCTGTGCAGCATCTCTTCTACATGATTTCTCTGGAGTCAAACTATTTGAATACATCAGCTGGCAGTGCAGCACCCTTCATTGCACAAGCAAATGTAATATAGAAAAGGCTCAGTAGATCTGTCTCTGTCAATTACATATGTTTGCTAGCCTAATGACACTGAATTTGGGATCACAAATCAAACTTTCTACATTGCATTGGTTGCATCTTTAGTCTCAACATTCTACCTGCAATTCACAGGATATAAGTTTTCTTCAGACCAAGCAGCATACTTGGCTCTTATGAAGTAAACAAGAGGTTGTATTCCCAAAAAAATCATAGGAAAAGAACGGACAGGTGGTTTGAGTAGAAAAAAATTCAGGTGTTTAATTTAAGTGTGTTTAAATTATACCAGTTAAATTACCACTATTACAATCTGTTGCATCCATGTAATTATTCTTGCATTCTAATACGTTGGGTGGTACTTTTTGAAGAAGAGTATACTGTAGCATTTGGAGACCTCAAGTTGTGCATCACTGTTCCACACACAGAGTTGGGAATTTGTTACTGTCTCTTTCTCAGCTGTTAATGCTTTGCTTTCATTTTAAGGAGATCACATTGTGTGTATGAATGTAAGGATAAAATAATAGCTCTTTCCACTTATGTGTTAGCTTCCTCTATGGTTTTTTTTCTCTCTCCTCCCATTGCAAATGCAACTGTAATTTTCAACTGTGTTCCTTTGCAGCAGGCTTTCCATGCATGGAAAATGGAGTTTCCAGGAGCAATGGGTAGTTGTAAGACAGATAAGAATTGATTCCAATATTTGATCATTTAATCTAGAAATTCAGAGTCAAGAACCGAATCAATCCAACCCAAGCCTCTTTGGGTTTTAGCCCAGTTTTGAGCAGATTAATGTATTTTTAGAAGAAAAGCTGCTTGCATAATTCCTCTAAGTTTAAATAACTTACAGGTTGCTTATTATAAAAATAAATTCATTTTGTTAGACTGATCGCCTGACTAAAAGATGATACAGATTAAAAGCATAACCTTAATATTAAAATTAATACTAAAATAATTTATAAATGAAAAGGTTTGTGAAAGAGGTATGTGTATGTAGATATTTAAATGCAGAGAGCATGAACACTAACCCAACTTCCAACCATGTGTATTCTTTAGCTTGTGGAAAACGAAAGAAAGCCCTTTCTCACATACCAAAAAAGATAGATATGTAATAGGTGGAAGACATCCTCAAGACAACCATTCCTGCATATCTTAACAGCAAGACAGGTAAGTGAGATAACTTGATAAACAGTTCATTCTTAATCATTAAAAGTTTTGAAAGTCAACATTTATGTTTCATCTTGTGTCCAGAAGTAACTGGCCACCAGAACAGATTTTTTTTAAAAAAATATATAGATATCATATGAACATGGTTTGTTGCACTTTATACCAAATAGTCAAATTTACAGTTATTTTTAAACATAGACCAATATGAAGAATATTGCAATATTCAATAAAAGATATAACTAAGCCATGCATAGCCACTGCAAATGTTAACCCAATTTAATAACTTCTAATGATTTCTGTTCAGAACTACCCCCTTATAAAACTAGCGACAACTTAAAAACAAGGAGCATTATCAAACCTGCTGTGTGACAGCCTACTGTATACCCTCCTGTTTCACCCAATAGCCAGCCAAATGTACCTGGGTGATTGCAAGTAAGAGGTAGTGATCTAAGGTTTTCAGTGCCATTTTACCTTCAGCGAATGAGTCTTGCTTTTTGAATTTTGACAAAAGGAGTAATCTTTACTTTTATTAAAAATATATACATACTTCAAATATGTTCCGCCAATGGTCATATCTTTTTTTCACATAAAAAATTCAAACTTTTTTTTTAGCTCTAATATTTTTATATTTTCTACACAATTGTTTTTTTTCCAAATGTGATACCTTTGTTAAATTAACATTTAACAGTTAACCATTCACTGTTTCCAAAAAGATCCTTTTGGAGCTTTTCACAAATACTCATTAAACCAAAGGCCTGAGTCTATAAGAAGTAAATGGGTACTTCGAATCAAGTGTCAACCATCCTGGTAGTCTCTGCAGTCTGTAAATCAGGCAGGATCTTGATAAGACATGATGTGAAGAATCCCCCAAGCTCTTTCAGGAAAGTATCCAGCATGCAGGTCAAATCAGTTTAACTTGTACTCCAGCCTTGCAAAGATTTGTACAACTCTTAATTTAAAACTACCCAAGGACTGATTGTTTATGACAAAAGGAGTCACACAAGAGCCACAGATTGATGCAGACAGAATACCGTATTCAGTTTATGGCTGCTGCTTGCCATGGAGTTATATGTTCAAGTCCTTCATTATTAGAGCACAAAGTAAGACAGAGAAAGTAATGTCTGCAGCAGATGCAGACTCGTAATATGGTGGGAAATAGAAATCAAGTTTTTGAAGCATAGAAAGGTATTTCTACTGTGGAACAACTATTGTCCTTGACCATCTTGACTCTACTGGGTATAAGACAACATCAAGCCTGTCCTTTAATCAGTTCAATCCAAAGGGAAAATAAATTGATCCTGTGAGACTGCATCCTGTCCAATTCTACAGCTATTCCAAATAAATTCTTCTCCTTGCTAACCTTCCTGCTCTTGTACACATGAGCTTTAAATTGACCATGCCCTGTAAATATGTACTTGTGTTGAAGCAATGAGGGAGAAATATGAGTTAAGCAGCAGCTTCCTGTTTGTTCAACGTTGTTCCTTTGGTACAAAGTCTCAAAGGGCTGATTAGAGAAGGATGCTCTATTCCTAGTAGTAACACTGAGAGAAGAGCATTTGCTTTTTGTTCATGGAGGCTGGGTGGAGAATTTCAGGATGGAACTTCTGAAAAATATTGCAAGATAGGGAATACATTTCAGTCAGAAAAGCTTGCCCTTTTGCTTATTAAAAATATAACTATGTTATTTTACCATAATGTTCTTTGCCCTTTTGGTCAGGAACAAGCATAACGTTGTCTAGGTTAGTTGTTACAAATATTCAAAATCTGACTAAATCTGCAAGGAAAAAAAGAGGTCCAAAGTAGCTCAGAGCATCTTTTTCTATTGCTGGAGAGACGGAGTAACGACACGGACACAAGAGCTGGATTTAAAATGGGTCATTTTTATTAACATAAATTTGCATAATTTATTCATTAAATTTGCATATATTAGCATAATCAACTATGACCCGGAACTGGACCTGCAGGGTCAAACAAATACTTCCGGGGCGGAAATGACGTTAGGGCAAAAAACTTCCTGGGCAACTCATGGGCGTATCTCGATGCAAGTCCAGGTGAGGGACCACTCCAGGAATTTAAAGGTGCAGGACCCAAAGACAGGTTCCCCCCAGCTGCTCAGGCAGTCGCTCCCTCCATGAGCTTGCAGAGAACCTGTCAATCATCCCCAAAGATGCCCAAGGGAGAACGCGCGGTTGCTAAACCACCCCCCAGTTTTCCGCCCCTAACCTGCCATGGAGCGGGGGTCAGATCTCTATCTTGGCCCCCCGACTCCCCCCTCTAGCTGCGCCAGCTCACGCAGAGACCGCTGCAGGTCCTGTAAGAAAATGGCGTTCCCCTGTTCTGACAGGTGAACGCCATCGGCCCGGTAAAGCCACAGCCGATCTACAGTGATGAGGGGATGGGCCACTACAACCCCACCTAAATTCCCTGACTACCCTTCCCAGGGCCTTATTGCCTCTACACCTGACCCGGTGAATGGCCCTAAGGGAAATGGCGACCCACAAAGATCCCCAGGGGATCGAAGACCGCACCACATACAAGGCAGGCCACACAGCGTGAAGCCACCGCAGGCTTCCGCAAGCCTGGCGGGTCCCCAACCGACCCCCAAGCAGTACCGGTCCTTGCCCAAAGAGCAAGACCAGCGACCGGGGCGCAGCAATGGGATGCCGCCCTCCCCGAACAACTGGGCGTAGCCATGGGATGCCACCCGCCCAGCACCGCCTGGGCGCAGCAATGGGATGCCGCCCTCCCAGCACCAACTGGGCGCAGCAATGGGATGCCACCCTCCCAGCACACATCCAGGCGCAGCAATGGGATGCCGCCCCAGGCACCGACTGGGTGCAGCAATGGAATGCCGCCTTCCCAGCACCAACTGGCCGCAGCAATGGGATGCCGCCCTCCCAGCACACACCCAGGCGCAGCAATAAAATGCCACCCCCGGCACCAACTGGGCGCAGCAATGTGATGCCACCCTCCCAGCACCAACTGGGCGCAGCACTGGGATGCTGCCCTCCAAGCACACATCCAGGCGCAGCAATGGGATGCCGCCCCTGGCACCGACTGGGCACAGCAATGGGATGCCGCCCTCCCAGCACCAACTGGGCGCAGCAATGGGATGCCGCCCTCCCAGCACACCTCTGAGCGCAGCAATGGGATGCTGCCCCTGGCACCGACAGGGCGCAGGAATGGGATGCCGCCCTCCCAGCACCAACTGGGCGCAGCAATGGGATGCCGCCCTCCCAGCACCAACTGGGCGCAGCAATGGGATGCCGCCCTCCCAGCACACCTCTGAGCGCAGCAATGGGATGCCGCCCCTGGCACCGACAGGGCGCAGGAATGGGATGCCGCCCTCCCAGCACACATCCAGGCGCAGCAATGGGATGCCGCCCCAGGCACCGACTGGGCGCAGCAATGGAATGCCGCCTTCCCAGCACCAACTGGCCACAGCAATGGGATGCCGCCCTCCCAGCACACACCCAGGCGCAGCAATAAAATGCCACCCCCGGCACCAACTGGGCGCAGCAATGTGATGCCGCCCTCCCAGCACCAACTGGGCGCAGCACTGGGATGCTGCCCTCCCAGCACACATCCAGGCGCAGCAATGGGATGCCGCCCCTGGCACCGACTGGGCACAGCAATGGGATGCCGCCCTCCCAGCACCAACTGGGCGCAGCAATGGGATGCCGCCCTCCCAGCACACCTCTGAGCGCAGCAATGGGATGCCGCCCCTGGCACCGACAGGGTGCAGGAATGGGATGCCGCCCTCCCAGCACCAACTGGGCGCAGCAATGGGATGCCGCCCTCCCAGCACCAACTGGGCGCAGCAATGGGATGCCGCCCTCCCAGCACACCTCTGAGCGCAGCAATGGGATGCCGCCCCTGGCACCGACAGGGCGCAGGAATTGGATGCCGCCCTCCCAGCACCAACTGAGCGCAGCCATGGGATGCCGCCCTCCCAACACCACCTGGGCGCAGCAATGGGATGCCGCCCTCCCAGGACCAACTGGGTGCAGCAATGGGATGCCGCCCTCCCAGCACCGCCTGGGCGCAGCAATGGGATGCCGCCCTCCCAGCACCGCCTGGGCGCAGCAATGGGATGCCGCCCTCCCAGCACCAACTGGGCGCAGCAATGGGATGCCACCCTCCCAGCACACATCCAGGCGCAGCAATGGGATGCCGCCCCAGGCACCGACTGGGCGCAGCAATGGAATGCCGCCTTCCCAGCACCAACTGGCCGCAGCAATGGGATGCCGCCCTCCCAGCACACACCCAGGCGCAGCAATAAAATGCCACCCCCGGCACCAACTGGGCGCAGCAATGTGATGCCGCCCTCCCAGCACCAACTGGGCGCAGCACTGGGATGCTGCCCTCCCAGCACACATCCAGGCGCAGCAATGGGATGCCGCCCCTGGCACCGACTGGGCACAGCAATGGGATGCCGCCCTCCCAGCACCAACTGGGCGCAGCAATGGGATGCCGCCCTCCCAGCACACCTCTGAGCGCAGCAATGGGATGCCGCCCCTGGCACCGACAGGGCGCAGGAATGGGATGCCGCCCTCCCAGCACCAACTGGGCGCAGCAATGGGATGCCGCCCTCCCAGCACCAACTGGGCGCAGCAATGGGATGCCGCCCTCCCAGCACACCTCTGAGCGCAGCAATGGGATGCCGCCCCTGGCACCGACAGGGCGCAGGAATGGGATGCTGCCCTCCCAGCACCAACTGAGCGCAGCCATGGGATGCCGCCCTCCCAACACCACCTGGGCGCAGCAATGGGATGCCGCCCTCCCAGGACCAACTGGGCGCAGCAATGGGATGCCGCCCTCCCAGCACCGCCTGGGCGCAGCAATGGGATGCCGCCCTCCCTGGACCACCTGGGCGCAGCAATGGGATGCCGCCCTCCCAGGACCAACCGGGCGCAGCAACGGGATGCCGCCCTCCCGGCACCGCCTGGGCGCAGCAATGGGATGCCGCCCTCCCAGGCCCCCCTGGGCGCAGCAATGGGATGCCGCCCTCCCAGCAATAGCGGTAGAAATGCCCGTCCCACCGCACACCCCGTCTCCCCCGCCAGACGACAAGGACCCAGCCGCCACGATGGAAGGGTCCCCACCCCCGACGGTACCTTGTTGCTGAGTGGTCTCGGAGCGCTCATGACCCAAAGCAACACCGTCGGTCGTGTCCTGGCGGGGTTGAATAGAAGGGGACCAAAGGGGAACCTGGCCTAAGATCTTACCCCGGACCCTCAACAGGCCGATACGAATCCTCCATATCGAGAACGCCGTTACCGCACTAGTGGCAGCGCCTCTCGAGAACGAGCGTTCCCTAATGGCGGGATCCATACTTGGCCTGGCCAAACCCTACACACTAGCACCCACCTAACGAGGTAATCAGATGGAAGGAACAAAATGACCTGACGGCCTGCGATAAGGCCCTGGCCCAACCTTCCCGCACCGTCACAATGCGGAAGTCACCGTAAATCAAAAACCCCGCCCCCGCCTCAGACAAAAGGCGAAGCCGGCCAACCTGGACCTAATAGTCCTAACTTAAAGGCCACGCTGCCGAAGCTGGACGCAAATATGGCCAGGTACACAACTGGGGCAGGCCAGCTATAGGGGTAACCCGTATACTGCCTGCAATCCCCAAACTCTTCACCTGCCTGCTGCTAAGCCCCCCAGAGTGCCAGACACTCCCGAGGGTGCCGTAGCCCAGCCAGCCTCTACTCTCCACTGCCCAGGAGCCCACCCAGGCTCCAAAGGGGGACAGGAAAAACCTGTGGCGACACACATGCCCACGGGGCCAGGGTCCGAAACCGGGACAACTGACCACAGGACAAGGCGTCAGCAACCCCGTTATCTAACCCGGGGACATGCCTAGCCAAAAACAATGTGTTCAGGGACAAGGACCTGTGCACAAAATGGCGGACAAGCCGCATGACCCTGTCACTCTTAGAGGACAGGGCGTTCACAACATGGACAACCGCTAGGTTGTCACACCAAAAGTGCACGGTCTTGTCCCTAAACTGCTCCCCCCAAAGCTCTAAGGCCACTACTAAGGGGAAGAGCTCTAAGAACGTAAGGTCCTTAACCAACGAAGAGGCACTCCATTCCGGAGGCCATGCCGACCAGCACCACTGGTCACCTAAAACTACCCCGAAACCACAAGTCCCCGCGGCATCAGAACAGAGCTGCAACTCGGCTTCCAAAAGAAGCTCGTGCCTCCAAAAGACAAACCATTAAACCTGACCAAGAAATCCCGCCACACGCCGAGGTCAGCCCTGACCCCAGCGCAAAGGCGGGTATGATGATGGGGCAAACGGAGCCCCTTCATCGCGTCGTACAACCTCCTGGAAAAAACCCTACCAGGAACAACCACCCGACAGGCAAAATTAAGAATGCCTGCCAATTTCTGAAGCTGCCGTAGGGTAACCTTCCGGCAGCCCAGCACCTCATCGAGCTTTCTTCTGATTTTAAGCAACTTCTCTAAGGGCAATCTGGAAGATTGCTCCACTGAATCCAATTCAATACCCAGAAAGGTAATCCTGGTGGCGGGGCCTTCGGTCTTCTCAGAGGCTAAAGGCATCCCTAACTGAGCACAAAGGGCTTCGAAGTCCCGCATTAGAGCAAAACATTGCTCCGAATGCGCAGGCCCCGCCACCAAGAAATCATCAAGGTAGTGAACGACCGAGCCCAGACCACTGCGCCTCCTGAGCGCCCACTCCAAGAAGGTGCTAAAACTCTCGAAACGAGAGCACAAGACAGAGCAACCCGTGGGTAAAGCTCTGTCCACGTAATAACCTCCCTCAAAATGGAAGCCCAACTGCTCAAAGTCGTCTGGGTGTATGGGGAGGAGCCGAAATGCCGACTTAATGTCGCATTTTCCCATAAGGGCTCCAATCCCACACTTCCTAACCATAGTCACGGCTGCATCAAAGGATGCGTGCCGGACTGAACAAAGTCCGTCAGGAATGAAATCATTCACTGACTCCCCTTTAGGAAAAGACAAGTGGTGAATCAACCTAATTCACCATTCACCTTTTTTGGGGACCACCCCTAATGGGGACACCCCAAAATTCGGAAAGGGCGGCTCAGGGAAGGGATCCAGGCCCCTCCCCTCGGCCACCTCCTTTGCTACTTTGGACCGAACAATGTCTTCGTGTCCCACAACCGACCTGAGGTTGTTGGACACGAAGGCTTGCCTACCCCCCATGTAAGGGATCCTAAATCCCTGTGAGAAACCTAGCAAGAGAGCAGCCGCTCTCGAGCGAGGGTGGTAGTCCCTCAACCAACCCTCGAGCGTGCTTAAATACTTGGGCTGGGCCCATTTTCCCCCAGTAGGTGGGGTTTGTTCCCTGGACCCCCTCCCCTCTTAACCATCCCCTTTTAGGGGCAGGGGCACACCGAAGTGGCATGGGCACCTCGCCCTCCCGCACGCACGGCTGTACCTACAAAAGGGGGCGAAAACAAGCCCCTTTGCAGCAAAGCCCTGACATGCAGCGAACGGGTCCCACACTGTGGTGGCCCCCGTACCCAATACCCCTGGACCCGATGGGTAAGCCGTCAAAAGGGGCGGAGGCACTACGGCCTGCGTTGGCGGGGTCCAAACCCCCCGCCCCTGACACACCAGGCCATAGCAAAAAGCTGATCCAGGGGCCCACGCCCCCGCAGTAGGAGCCGGCGGGGGGGCCAAACCTGGTTACAGGTGCCCCCCCCCCCGAAAACCCCCAAGAAACTAGGACCGGGTGGTCACCAACCGTAGTCCCCCCCAGCAGGACCCACCGGGGGGGCCCTTCCTGGCTACCCTGGCCGAGGGCCCCATCACCTTCCTCGGCACAGCTACCGTGGGGCTACCAAATATTTAAATAATTAATATTTGACTATAACTGTTTTACTGAAGTTTGACTACGACTTTACTGAAAGAGTAGTAGATCCTTGGAACAAACTTCCAGCAGACTTGGTATATAAATCCACAGTAACAGAATTTAAACATGTTTGGGATAAACATATATCCATCCTGAGATAAAATACAGTAATTATTATAAGGGCAGACTAGAGGGACCAATAGGTCTTTTCCTGACTTCCGTGTTTCTATATAAATAAGTAAATAATATTAACCATAATTATCAGTATTATTATTATTATGTATGTTTTGTTTTACACCATGGTTCTTATTTCAACATGAATGAAACCGGGGCCGCCCAGGCCCCAAAAGAGGGCGGCAAATGGCCTCTGCCCAAACAGGCAGCGCAGCAGCAAGAAGCTGCCGCCAAGGGCCTAACTGCCCCCTGAACAGGGGCCACAAATGGGGGGGGAGGCGCACACGCGAGCCCTCTGCCCGATCCCCCCGTTCCCGAGGGGGCGACCGGAACGATCCCCCCCTGGACGGAATAGAGGGGCCAACAGCCGAAAACGGCACAGGCCCAGCCTCCCCGCCGGACGCGAAGCCCCGGACCGCTCCACGAGCCTCCGATGAGGCTCTCAACATGGCGGCCGCAACACGCGGCTGCCTTTTACGAAGCGGGCTCATGCCGGACTCCAGCCGAGCCTGAAAAGAGAAGACCGCAGGCCTCGGAAGGGCTGCTCCAGTGAGCTGCAGCCTCCTCAAGCCTCCGACGAGGCTTCCAAAAGCGGCGGCCGCCCACGCAGCTGCCGAAAGGACTCCAAGAGCAGACAGCCATGTGTCTGCTCGTGCTGCTGTCTGGGCGAGAAGGCTGAGCCTCAGGCCTGCTCGCCCTTATATAGGGCAAGCAGGCCCGCCCGGACCAATCAGCAGCCGGGCCATTCAGGCCCGAAAAATCCCGAGCGAAGTCTCATCACGCGAGACTTCGCTCGGGATCCAAGATGGCGGCCGCCATGAGGGTCCGGTGTCTCACAGTCCCTCCAGCAAAGCCTGCGACCGGGTAAGTCCGGCGCCGTCATTTCTACCACACAGTTTATTACAGAAGGTTTAATCTTCCACTAATTTAGTGGGTTCAGTAGAGTGACCTATTTTCTCACAAATGCATATATAACCTGTATGTAGATATAGATGGTCAGGCGAGTAGAACAGAATAGAACAGAAAAGAATATAATTCTTTATTGGCCAAGTGTGATTTGTCTTTGGTGCATATGCTCTCAGTGTACATAAAAGAAAAGATACATTTGTCAAGAATAATGAGGTACAATACTTAATGATTGTCATAGAGTAAAATAAGCAATCAGGAAAAATCAATATAAATATAAGGATACAAGCAATTAGTTACAGTCAAACAGTCATAAGTGGGATGAGATGGATGAGAACACTAAAAGTAATAGTAATGCAGCATTAGTGAATAGTTTGACTGTGGTGAGGAAATTATTTATTTAGCAGAGTGATGGCATTCGGGGAAAAGCTGTCCTTGTGTCTAGTTTTCTTGCTGTGCAGTGCTCTCTAGCATCGTTTTGAAGGTAGGAGTTGAAACAATTTATATCCAGCATGCAAGGGGTCAGTAAATATTTTCTTTTGTCAATGAAATATTGTCCGTGATCATATTCATAATCTTCAAACATTCCCTCTTTGTTCTGAGGGAATGTTATCCTGTTTCTTCCCCTGATAGAGAGAATCAAAGAACAGGATGGCAAAATGGCTTAATATCCACAAGAAAGAAGCAGAGAAGTGGACAGGAAACAGCTTGTCATCCTAACCTCCATACTCATACAGCATAAAGGTTCTCCTCTCAGGATACAGTTTATGATGATATTGTGATGTATAGTGATACCTTGTCTTACAAACTTAATTGGTTCTGGGATGAGGTTCTTAAGGTGAAAAGTTTGTAAGACGAAACAATGTTTCCCATAGGAATCAATGGAAAAGCAATTAATGCATGCAAGCCCAAAATTCACCCCTTTTGCCAGCCAAAGCGCCCGTTTTTGCTCTGCTAGAATTCCCCTGAGGCTCCCCTCCATGGGAAACCCCACCTCCAGACTTCTGTGTTTTTGCGATGCTGCAGGGGAATCCCAGCATCACAAAAACGAGCACTTTTCTGGCAATGGAAGTCCGGAGGTGGGGTTTCCCAGCGAAGGGAGCATCAATTAAATCGCAGCATTGCAAAAACACCGAAGTCCTCGAAACCCCACCTCAGGACCTCTGTGTTTTTGCGATGCGGCGATTACACTGAGGCTCCCCTTGCTGGGATACCACACCTCCGGACTTCCCTTGCCAGCGAAGCGCCCGTTTTTGCACTGCTGGGATTCTCCTGCTGGGATTCCCCTGCAGCATCACAAAAGCATGGAAGTCCAGAGGTGGGGTTTCCCATGGAGGGGAGCCTCAGGGGAATCCCAGCAGCGTAAAAATGGGTGCTTCGCTGACAACGGAAGTCCGGAGGCGGGGAATCCCAGCGGCGGCGGTGGGTTTGTAAGGTGAAAATAGTTTGTAAGAAGAGGCAAAAAAATCATAAACCCCGGGTTTGTATCTCGAAAAGTTTGTATGACGAGGCGTTTATAAGATGAGGTATCACTGTACTGTATTGTTCAAAAAATTGGTGACTTGGGACCTGGGAATCCTTCTACCATTATAATCTCTTCATTCGCCACTCCTAAACTGCTAACATAAATGATGGGTCTCCATGTTCTTTCTTGCATGTCTACCCTCCTGCCCACAAAACAACCTCTCCTGAATTTGAGATTAGCCTCCCTGTGCTTTTAGAGAAGTAGTGCCAATCTGCTGCTGGTACAGTATTACTCCAATGTAAGAATAAAATGATAGGGAAAGTCTCTCAGTCGAGTTTCTGTCATTTTTGTAAGGGTTCCTAATATGAGCAAGTAATGGTAAAAAGACCTTGTACTCCAGTTTGACTTCTTGTCACACAATCACACAATTTTCAGGACATTATATGGAAGAGGAAAACTTTCTACTTTAGTCAGAATATTGGTACCTTGTTAAAGGTCTACAGTCAGTTCAAGTCCCTGTGGCATGCAACTAACGCAAACTTTTTCAACCTTATGGTCAGCACTCAACTAAAGTCCATTCATGGGGAACAAAAGAGTTGCTTCTATCAGAGAGTGAAATTTTAACTTCAGGCAACTTTTGACAAAAAGGTGTCAACAGTCAGTTATCATAGGGGTTATATTATTTAATTAGAGAAGGCTTGCTGTAGAAAAAAGGTCTCCTAAGTTCAGGAAGTTAAATGTTGGAGAAATAAATGGATGATTCCTGCCACCAATCTAAACTATATTTTATTCCATTTTTTATATATCTGGCTCACTTATGCAGTCTCATTAACAGTAGCTTTTTCAGATGTTATTTTTTTTCATAGTGCAACTACAAACTATAACAGCTGTGAGTAATTACATAGTATTTGTTTTTAAACATGGACCTATCTGTATGTGTGTAAAATACATTGCAGCATCAATTGATTGTATTAGACAAATAATTCACTGACTCTACTGGATATGGAGCAGCCTCTTATAAAAGTCTGCATATTACCAGGCCTTTAATTCTTTTTCTTTAATTGAAATAATTGTATCATTTATTTTTCACACAGCTTCAGTTCCAAGAGAGACTATCTTGATTATGTTAAAGTCCAAATAATAACAATACACATGAACTTTCTAAATCTGACTACTACTTCTGCAATCAGAATGCTATTTACGGTGATTAATACACCATGCCCTCTAATGTATTCCCTACTAACCATTATTGTGTTTTGAAAAAAACACAGAATAGTATCCCAATCCAGCCCCACTCCTCCCCAAAGGTGTGTAAAAAGGAGTTCCAAGATACACAAGGGTTTCCTAATATTTGTGATCTGTTCTAGTTATTGGAAAACTTATATACATGGGGGGTTTTTACATATAGGATTTATTTAAATAATGAGGATTTAGGAAAAGTCTAAACAGTATACAAGATAGTTTAGTAGTTATTATATGCTGTGGGTTTATGAAATTCTTTTAAATTTGTTTTGATTTGTTTTACTCTGTTGTGAGCCGCCCCGAGTCTTCGGAGAGGGGCGGCATACAAATCTAAATAATAAATAAATAAATAAATACTGACAAAGTATCTGCCAATTTTCATTAAAAAAAGGAATCACAACTTCTTTGGAGATGAATTTGAACAAAGTTATTAATTAAAAATTTCTAATTTTTTATAGTATTAATGCATACCAATAATGGTTTTGTAGTGCCTAGAGACGAATGCTATTTCATTGAACCAAATATCTTATTATGCACTTTTATTGTTGCAGTGAAAATCTAGCTAGATCTTCATTAACAGTTATACACTAAGCAATGACCCATGAGAACCAATGAACCATAATATCCTTGAGAAATGAGTTATTTACAAATTTATAAGGAAAATATGAGGACTAATAAACAATTGTATTTATAAACATTAATAAGATGAGATGAAAAGGAAGATGAGAACTTCATGAAATTATTTGCAAGGTTATTGTTAGAATTGTTATTATGATCATGCAATAGTATAATAAAATACAAGTTGACTTACATCTTGCCAGTTTGAATTTTATCTTGGAATCCATATTTAGGAATCACCCACTTGTCATCTCCTAAGCTGCATTGCTTCTGTGTTTCCGAAGTCACAGGGACATTTCTTTCTCTTGGCTAAGGAATCACAACGACAGCTAAAGGAAGGGCATGACATTATGTCACTGTAAAGGCCCTCTAGTATTTAGATATCTAAAGTTTAGTTAGGTATGACATATACCATATACAGTGGTACCTCATGATACGAACCCCTCACCATACGAACAATCCGAGATATGAACCCGGGGTTTGGAAATTTTTTGCCTCTTCTTCCGAACTTTTTCCATCTTACGAACTCGCCACCCGAACGCCGAACCCGGAAGTTCGGTAAAAGTTTGGGTTTGGGTGGCCGCCGAGAAGCCCCGCCGCCCAGCTGTCACTTTTTGAAACAGCCAGGGGGCTTCTCAGCGTTCTCCCCGAACCCGGAAGTTCGGCAAAAGTTTGGGGTTGGCGTTCGGGTTCAGGAAGATGCTGAAAAGCCCCGCCGCCCAGCTGTTAGCTTTTCAAAAGAGCCGCGGAGCTGTCGGGCCGGTCGGGAGGCTGGAAAGGAGGTGGGGAATCCCAATAGGGAATTCCATGGGTGGAGCTTTGACGTCACAAAGACGTCCTTCCTGGCTGGCCACATTTCGGCTGGGCTTCTCGGCAGCCACCTGAACCTGAACTTTTGCCGAACTTCTGGGTTTGGCATTGGGAGAACGCTGAGAAGCACCCGGCTGTTTCAAAAGGTGACAGCCAGCCGGCGGCGTTTTTTTTTCTTGCACGCATTAATTCGTTTTACATTGTTTCCTATGGGAAACAATGTTTCATCTTACAGACTTTTTGCCTTACAAACCACCTTCCGGCACCAATTAAGTTCGTAAGATGAAGTATTACTGTATACTGAAGGAACCATGGTGGCTCAATGGTTAGAATACAGTACTACAGGCTACTTTTGCTGACTGCTGGATGCCAGCAGTTTGAGCTTTACTGGCTCAAGATTGACTCATCCTTCCATTCTTCCAAATGAAGACTCGGATTGTTGCGGTCAATATGTTGACTTTGTAAAAACATTGCTTATAGTGGGTTGGAAAAAAGTGCTATTTTACGTGCTATTGATATGATAATGGACTGATAGTAATGAAATAGTGTGGGATGGGTGAAAGGCTGCAAAGGTAAGGAGAAAAATACAAGAGGACACTAGCTATTTAAACTTTCTGCGTCTCAGACACATACATCTTATTTTATATTAAACTGAACTGTGCTAGTGACTATCTTTGAAAAATTTGTGCTTTGTTTTGCATTATCTCACACACCCAATCACCTCTTACCTCCATTTTGTTCCCATACTTATCAATCTCAATCTTGTCTGAGCTATTTAGGTGAGAAAGCAGGATATTTTGTTGCTCCTAAGCTATATCCCTTTAGTAATTGTTTTCCTTTAATAGAATCATATCAGCTTGTTGGGGAGCTCATAGCAATAAAGTATTTCCTCCATCCAGTTGTTGTAAGAGGAAAACTGGAACAATCAAAGCCTGCTTCAGCATTTTTCATTATTTTTGGCCAACTGAGTAAATTGGATTGACCTCAAATTGAATTTTAGTATTTGGGTAGGTCATAAAGAAGTAACCCTGACATCTGCTTCCCCTGTTCTTGGAACTCTTTTCAATGTGTAGTTTTTGAGTATATCCAATGATATATGGGCAGATGCCTTTTTGACGTTATTAAATTTAACCAATTTGGGATTAATCTCATGGTTAAAGAAAATAAATCAGTGAATCATGAAATGTGGGATATATTGTTAGCATCTGCTTACAAGAGGCAATTATAGGAACTTTTCTGGAAAAGAAATATTCTCCCTTAACCCAAAAAACCTTAGTAATCATGAGTCAGTATCAAATATTCCATTTTTGGAGAAGGTGATTGAGAAACATGCTCCATAGTTTCAAATCCTTTTGGATAAGACTAATTATCTGGATAGATTGCAATTAGTATTCATATGGAATATGTTACGGATACTGCTTTGATGGCTTTAATAGAGAATCTACACTGAAAAGAGGTTGCTGTGAGCATGATTTTTGTTACTTCTTTTGGAACTTTAAGCAGCTTTTTTTACTATTAATTATTGTATCATTTTTAACATTCTGATGAGTCTTTATTTTGGGATCTTTGCAATATTCTTCCCCCCAAGATATATTAATAAATTTAAATGAATGAATGAATGAATGAATGAATGAATGAATGGTGTTTTTAGAGGATTATTGTTTATTATCTATATCAGTGATGGTGAAACTTTAAGACATTGAGTGCCCAAATTGCGTGTGTGTGCATGCTCAAACTGAAAGGGGTACATGTGTGTGTGAGCGCAAAAATACATAAACACATGTGAACAGGCATGCACACATTCATGGACGTACGCATACAGTCCTAAGTGGGAGGAAAAGGATGATAGGAATGATGAGAATAACTAGTAGAAATAGAAGTGCGGATTTAGTAAAAAGTCTGATAGTGTTGAGGGAATTATTCGTTTAGTAGAGTGATGGAATTCGGGAAAAAACTGTTCTTGTGTCTAGTTGTCTTGGTGTGCAGTGCTCTGTAGCGATGTTTTGAGGGTAGGAGTTGAAACAGTTTGTGTCCAGGATGCGAGGGATCAGTAAATATTTTCCCCGCCCTCTTTTTGACTCGTGCAGTATACAGGTCCTCAATGAAAGGCAGGTTGGCAGCAATTGTTTTTTCTGCAGTTCTGATTATCCTCTAAAGTCTGTGTCGGTCCTGTTGGGTTGCAGCACCAAACCAGAGGTGCAGATGACAGACTCAATGATTCCTCTGTAGAATTGTATCTGCTGCTCCTTGGGCAGTTTGAGCTTCCTGAGCCGGTGCATAAAGAACATTCTTTGTTGTCCTTTTTTGATTATGTTTTTGATGTTGGGTATCTCAAGACCATTTTAGGTCTTGATATATGATAGAACATAGAAATTTGAATGTCTCTACTGTGTTGTCTAGTATTGTGAGAGGTGGAAGGGTTTCTCCTAAAGTCTACCACCATTTCTACAGTTTTGAGTGTGTTCAGTTCTAGATTGTTCTGGTCACACCACAAGGATAGTTGTTCAACCTCCATCAGTATGTGGATTCATCATTGTCTCGAATGAGTCCATAATAATCACCAGTATCAAGTATCACCAGAATAATTACCAGTATCAAGTATAGGCTGAAAAGTTGAAGCACTTTTTGATTTTATGAAGGGCATTAGAGGCAGAAAGGTTAGTTATCTTAATTATCCATTCTTTTTGCTAGATTGGAATGCATATGACAAAACTCTGTCCTACTCTATGAAGAAAGAGAACACTTTATTCCACTACAGGAAATAAAAAATAATATCTACCTACCTGTGGATCGATTGGTGGAGCATCACACCCTTTTGGCTTATTCTTTCCATTAACTGAAATTAGTTTAGACTGATATCCCATTGAGTGAAATAATCAAGTTAATCACGAATGAAGTTCAAAGCTTCCAATGAAAAATAACAACAACATGACTTTGAGAAGAACGGGATATGTTTCCGCAAACCCAAGGAGTTCAGACACTTGATATAACCAATGCTGAAATTGTCGCATAATATTATATAATAAGCACTGACTTTTAAAAGCGATTAAAAGTCTATTTTAGATGCATTCTGTGCATCTTGTTTTCAGCTTTTTTAACTAAACGTTTTAACTAAACTCTTGACATACAAGCTCTCTGTATACGGCACTGTAGCTGCGTGACACACATTTCAATAACTTTGCTGTCTGAACAAAGGTAATGAAAATGTCATAAAACTGGATGAAAGACTGGGAAGTTTACTCAAGGCTGTGACCTTTCTTTCTTTTTCTCCAGTTGAAGTTGCTTTGTAGAAAGAAAGGGAAAGAAAATGATTTTTAGTCCTGAACAGCCGGGATTCAAAAGTATGTATCTATCTGTCTGATGTGTGCATATTTTATTTTGATTCAGTTATAGACTATATCATATCCTAGGTACCAGTATATACATTTCAATACTCAGTGGGGCTACCATTCAAGTAGCATATTTTTAAGATACTGATACAAATTAATTCTGATTTGGTTAAATGTGCCATAATTTGGTTTCCATCAAGCCATATTTCCTTTTCCATTATATATATTTTACTTCATACCTGTGTCTACAACATGCATCTTTATGTTACAAGTAAAGAAATTTGTACTCAGTGATGTATTGCAATAAAGCTTCTGAGAGAGTTTTCAAGCATCTCTTTGCTTCATTCACTAGCTATATGAATTTCCCTATAGACCAGGTAAAAGGCATTCTTGTCTGAGTCTGACCATAATATGGAGCATCTTAAAGTATTCATTACTGACAAATGATAAGAGCCGGCCTTCCCCCGAGGAACTAGCTAAGGAGCGAAACATTTTAGTGACCTTTTTACATTTTGAAGCAATAAAACTTTGGTTTAAAACACCATTCCTCTGTAACCACCTCACAATGGGAATGCAGAATTACAAATGAAAGCTAGTTAGTAATAACTCCCAAGGAAAGAATATTATAGAGTCTGCAAATGTGTTTCAGATTATAATTTTTGATGTTTAGGAATTAAAAAAAAGAGGTGGGGAGAGAAAATGATGTGGTGAAGACTGACATTCAGTTATATGATTATTTTAAATTAGCTTGGACCTCTTCTCCCCTCCCCCATTTAATATCAACGGCTTTGCAAGATCCCACTAGTATATTGACATAAAATAATAAGGGAAGAATGTTATTTATTCCAAATTGGAAAACAATAGAAAGGAATTAGAGTCAGTCCACCCATCGTACAAGTAGATACAGCTTCCTGGATTTTGCTGAGAATATTGCAAGAAAGGAAGTGAGGTGCTCCCATTTCCTAACCATGTTCTTCAGTATCTCTTTAGCAATGTTTATTGAGAAGAAAGGGATGGTGATTACAATATATTACATATCTCTCTCTCTCTCTCTCTCTCTCTCTTTCTCTCTCCCCCTCTCTCCTGCCTTTATTTATCTTTAAAAATAACTCAAGGCAGAGAACATTCACAATAGTCCTTCCTCCTATTTCCTTCACAATAATCCTCTAAGTTGAGTCAGGCTGAGAGCGACTGTCTCAGTCACCCATCCGGCTTTCATGCCTAAAAATGGGATCAAAATTCATGATCTCCTGGTTTCTAACCTGGTGCCTATAAAAGAATCAGACAGCTTCCGTCCTGCTGATCTTCTGAAGAGCCTTGAAAACCAAAATGTTCTTTCTGCAGCAAGTCGGGAAGCTCAAACTGCCCAAGGAACTTCTGATATAGTTCCACAAAGGAATGATTGAGTCTGTCATTTGCACTTCTATCACTGTCTGGTTTGATTCTGCAACCCCACAAAACAGACACAGATTACAGAGGATAATTATAACTATAGAAAAAACGGTTGCTACCAACCTACCTTCTATTGAGGACCTGCATATTGCATCAGTCAAAAAGAGGGCCATGAAGAGATTTACTGACCCCTTGCATCCTGGACATAAAGTGTTTCCACTCCTACCCTAAAAACAATGCACCCCAGAGCAACTAGAGACAAGAACAGTTTTTTTCTCCTGAATGCCATAATTCAGTTAACTAAATAATTCCCTCACTACTGTCAAACTATTCACTTAAGGCTGCATTACCATTACTATTAATCTTCTCATCATTCCTTTCATCCATGACTGTATGACTGTAACTTCTTACTTGTATCCTTACAATTTACATTAATATTGATTGTTTCCTGATTGCTTATTTGTACTCTATAACAATCATTAAGTTTTGTACCTCATGATGCTTGATAAATGTATCTTTTCTTTTATGTACACTGAGAGCATGCACCAAAGACAAATTTTTGTGTGACCAATCACACTTGGTCAATAAAGAATTCTACTCTATTCTATTCTGTTTGGTGAGAAGAAGTAAAGTCCTTTGAATTATGCAGGTTTATTTATTTTGCTTCCATACAGTTTTTGGTCAGTCTTTCAATCTTCATCCCCTTCTTGTCTATTGTTGTATTTTTCTTATTTGTAATTTCCCAGTGTCATTGGGAGTCCAGGTGGCATATGAAAACAAATAATCTAAATAATTTAATTTTTTTAAAATATGGAGAGGACGAAGGATGAATTTTAAACTTTTTCTGACACTCGGAAATGTTCAAATGGTTCATATATTATAATAATAATAACAACAATAAAAGTTTTTAATTCTTCTCACAAAAATAAAGGTGTTTGGTCTTATGAAAATAATTGAAAAGGAGAGGAAGAGTTGAGTATTGGGTTGTGGGGTTTTTTTTTTCATTTCTGCAATTGTTGTCAAAGAATAGAAATTAACATTAATAATCTAAACTCCCAGCTAGGCTTTCAGCTGGTAGCATATAGAAAGTTTTTTGCAAACATTTTTCTACCCATTTCCCTTTAGATTAATGAACAAGAAGGTTTTTGTTAAAAAAAAGATCAAAGTACAAGAATATTTTGAGGAAACGTACATGAGTGGATCAAGGATTTTTTTTACAAGAATCACAAACTTCTTGAACATAAAGTAGAAAAAGAGAAATCTTTTTGACAGAAGAAAAAGACTCTTGAGAAAATTCCAAGGCAGGTTGTGATAATGAATTAGTTCACTCCTTCTATGGCTGTACCTGGGATCTGGACATGATGTTGTTACCTATTAATGACTAAGCCTGCCATTCCTTGGTTCTCTATTCGACTGGCAGAGTGCACGCACTCTGGTGGAGCCTCCTGCCAGAACATAAGAAGAGCCATGCTGAATTGGGCCAAAGTCCATCAAGTCCAGCATTCTGTGTCACACAATGGCCCACCAATAGTACATGGGGATCTTGAGCAGAAAGAGAAGGCAACTCCTCCCTTTCTCTTGACCCCCAACAAATTGTACCCAAGGGAATCCTGCCTGCTTCAACCATGATAGAGGTGGAATTTCGACATCCATTTCAATAACCACCAATACACTTGACATCCATGAATCAATGCCAAAAATGAATGCCATGACATGCATCCATCTCTGCCAATAAGTGATATTCTTTCTACACATCAGGTAGTTGTGTAGAAGTCTTCGGAGAGGGGTTGTATACAAATCTAATTAATAATAATAATAATAATAATAATAATAATAATAATAATAATAACAACAACAACAACTATTATTATTATTATTATTATTATTATTATTATTATTATTATTATTATTATTATTATTAAAAGTGATTCCTGATTCTTGGGTTTATGAAACAAAATTCCATTGAAATAATACTCATAGTAATACTAATAATGTTAAACGTACATACATTCACACAAATTGTATTGAATCTTTCCTGATTTTTTAAAAAAAATCTTCTTATTTAAGACTGGAGAAATACAAAAACAATTACAGAAGATAAAGCAGAAATGAAAAACAGAAAAAAAAATATAACAGCAGATGGGTCAACCAAAAAGCTAGCTTTGTATTCTAAAAATTTAATCCAAGTCATTGAGTATAACTAAAAAGATGTAACACGTTCTATTTTTATAACATCTAACTATATCATAGTCACTTTAAATGACTAACTATATCATAGTCACTTTAAATGACTAACTATATCATAGTCACTTTAAATGAAAGTGTGTGAGCACCCACGTACCCACACATAGACACACAGACACACACAAATCTTCCACTGAAATAGAGCTATCTTAATAGAAAGATTCTGCAAAAGATGTAGATAAAAGCTCTTGAAGAACTTAGTAATCCCCCCTCCCGTTGCAATATATACTAAAGAAAATGGTGTACATGCACTCACAACTTTATTTCAGATGCTACACTTGTGTCTTCAAATTGACCTCATTCCACCAAAGACCCTAAATTAGCTACTGGGATGGAACAATAGCTCTCAAAAGTGCTGCTTCATCATGTCAGGAAGCTGAAAGGAGGATTGTGAAATACACACCTACAAAATGAAGTATAGTGTGAAAGAAACATCACCCTATCATATGCAAGTGTGTATACACATTATGATGTCTGTGGAGATCAATCGTATGAATGATATGCATGCATGTTATCGCGATTGGTTAATTATGGATTTTTAATCAGGGTTTTATAGTTTTAGATTATAAATTCGACTTCTTTTCATTGTTTTGGTATTTATATTTTTGTTATAAGATGCTCTGAGTCCTTCGGGATTGGGTGGCATAGGAGTCAAATTAAACAAACAAACAAACAATTAAATAAATAAATTTTAAACCATCCAGGTCATAGTTGTCCCACCCACCCCCAAAGGAAACTGAGCTATGTTATCATATGTAGGCCCAAAATGGTAGCTTTGCCATGAGGATGCATGCCAGATTAGTTGTCTCTGAAGGACATGGTGAATTCTGGGTGTAGAGTATCTCCACATAAATGCACTGCACATTTGTGGTAATATTGTTTGTTTAATATTTAAAAAAAACAAACAATTGGTAGATTTTACAAATCAAATAAGATAAAGTAATATGAGACAGACTGACTGTGACTATAACTATGAACTGCCAACTGAGACAAAAATATTAAAGATAAAGGCATTCTCCCTTTTCCCTCCAGCTGCCAAAGAAGTGGACACCCACCTGCCCTCCCTATCTTACAGTGTGCATTGAAGGGGTCGTCTAGAGGGGCCAAATAGGAATTTTTGGTGGTCTCAGCACTTTTAGTTGTGACCATTTTTTTTGCCTATTCCACAATGGGTAGTGAGGATGGGCTGGTTATGGGTTTGTGGCGCATTTAGTCACAATTGATAATTGGCTTTCCCTTTGGTCACTGAGGTTGGCAGGTTAGGGGCTGAAATGGGCAATGGTAGCAACTGTGTGTTCTCCTTTAGGGCATCTTTTGAAAGATGTTGGGCAGCATTTCGCCAGGAGCTATAGGTCCGCATGACCTGGGTGATTGGAGAGGGGTGCCCTTGGACTCACCTAATCAAATTACCTGAAGGGGATTGGACAGTGAGCACCTCCCACACACTTTAAGGACGTTGCCAGGAACCAGGTGAAGGCATGGTAAACCTCACCTTGTTCATCAAGGAGCTATGCGCAAAGTTGCCCAGGAAGGTTATTCATGAATTATTTTCACTCCAAATTTTCTAGTAGCGTCTACAGGTCCTGGTTATTGGTAGATAATCAGTTAAAGTTCATTTAACTTTAATAAAGTGGCCCATTTAAACACAGCTCTTGGTGTCCGTGTTCTTATTCCACGTCCGGCACAATACATAATTGGAAACAAAAGATGGACAAATAAAATCCAGTCAACTGGGTGTTTGTAGTAAATATTGTGGAACATAACAGGCCATGAAAAAGTTATCAAATTTATGGGCTAAACTTAAAAAATCAAAGGGAATAAATGCTAAACTTATTTAAAAGAGAACTTGAATGACCATGGGAAGAGGTAAGAAGTATACACAAACACAAACAATTATGAGAAGAAAAGAACCAAAAAGTTATGTTGTTGGCCTGGGAAAGAGGGCGCTTTGGGCAACAAAAAGGACAGATGACAACTGAATGCTGAATTCTGTCAAGAAGAAAGAACAAAGACAGGTATTTAAATCAAGAATATCAATAGGTAATGAGATTTTTTTTAAAAGAACATCAGATAATTTGAAGGGAAATTTACAGCTAAAATAAGAGTACTCAAGAGTACAGTGGAACCCCGACATAAGAGCTGCTCTACTTAAGAGCAACTCGAGATAAGAGCTGGGAGGGGAGAGATATTTTTGTTCTACTTACAAGCCCAAATTCGAGATACAAGCGCTAAGGAGCTGTCTCCTGAAGCCAAACGCTAACTTCCGCGTTCGGCTTCAGGAGACAGCTGCGAAGCGGCGCGCGTGTTTTAAAAGGTTGCAGCCGGCCTGGGGGGCTCGGGGGGGTGCTTGCAGCTTTCTTTCTTGCTCTTTTTCTTTCTCTCTTTTACCTTCCCTTCCTCTATTTCTTCTTTTCTTTCTCCTTCCCACCTTCTTCCCTCCCTCCCTCCCTTCACTCATTCCTCTCTTACTCTCCCCTTTCATAAGTTTCCTTGCTTCCTTCCTCTGTTCCTGTCCCTTCCCCCTTTCTTTCTTTCTTTCTTTCTTTCTTTCTTGCTCTTTTTCTTTCTCTCTTTTACCTTCCCTTCCTCTATTTCTTCTTTTCTTTCTCCTTCCCACCTTCTTCCCTCCCTCCCTCCCTTCACTCATTCCTCTCTTACTCTCCCCTTTCATAAGTTTCCTTGCTTCCTTCCTCTGTTCCTGTCCCTTCCCTCTTTCCTTCCTTCCTTCCCACCCTCCGTCCATTCATTCACCCATTCCTCTCTTGATCGCTTAAAGCCGGTCCCTGGTGCAAAAAGGGTTGGGGACCTCTGTCCTACAGGATTGGGTGGCAGAGAAGTTGAACATATGTAAATTTAAAAGTTTAAGAAAGTTTACAAGTTAAGTGAAAGAAACTTCATTATTCATTTATATGTACATGTACATTTCTTCATTAAAAACATGTCTTTCTGCATAATTTAGACTAACTTTGTGAGTTTTTTGAGGGCTGGAACCAATTAAAATTATTTACATTAATTCCTATGGGGAAAAGTCGTTCGAGATAAGAGCTGCTCGACTTAAGAGCCCAGGTCCGGAACGAATTAAACTCGTATCTCGAGGTACCACTGTAATCACTGAAAAGATCAGCTAGAGGCAAATGAAGTTAAAGCAAGATAAAATCGGTTAAAATGGGATTTAAAAATGACGGAAGAGGGGAATATATTAAAGAACTGACTTAAGCAAGCATTAGCCCAAAAGAAAAACACCCAGAGAGAAGTGAAATTTCAGCTGAACTGTCTAAACCTGGAGAAGAAGCAATTAAATGGGAAGAGCTCTGTGCTAAAACCCAAGAACTTAATTGCTTTTGTCTTGAGATTGTGGGATGGGAGAAAGAAACTCTTTGCATATTTAGGAAATCAAAAAAGGAAGAGGTAGGTGAATGTGTAAATTATCAAACTATTTCATTAATTCCTCACATGACTTGATTAGAATCTTTCAAATAAAAACATAGGAATAAACGCAGAGAAAAAATTCCAGACAGAGGCAAATTCTAAAAATCTGACTTGTGATCAGACAGTAGAATTCAATGGGTAACAAAATTGCCAGAAAGAGGTTCCTCTATGCTTCATTGACTACAGGAAGAAATTTGACTGTCTCATTGATGCTAGAATTGGAACAAATTAAGGCTAATAGTTTAATATAGGAACATATTTAAAGCTAAAGTCAGTATTTCTGATTCTTCTGAGGAATGTTGACAATGACAAAAAACTACTGTAAGAACTGAATTTGGAGAAACAAAATGGTTCAGAATAGGGAATGGAGGGAGACAAGGCTATATATTGTCCACATATCTTACAATAGTATGTAATTTGTGCAGTGATTATATTACAAGAATAGCAAGAATGTTAGCAGTGACATCATCATAGAAGGTCAAATGATTAAGTTTGTGATTTTGGAGATATTACCACTTTGTTAGCCCCAAATAAAGACCCTTTTGAGCCAAGTAAAAATGAAAAATGAAAAATCTGAGTTTAATGTAATGTTTCATATTAAATGTTGTTTTGCTATTTTCCATTTACTTTATTTTGATTAAAATATTTAAAAAGATAAGGAGGGAAAGGTAGTATTCCCTAAGAATACTAATAGTCATAAAGCTTTTGCCACTTCTATTACAAATTATGGAATTATTTGTAATCATTTTAATAGGCTAAACCAATTAAAGAAAATAAAATACACTGCTGAAAAAAATAAAGGGAACATTAAACAACACAATATAACTCCAAGTAAATCACATTTCTGTGAAATCAAACTGTCCACTTAGGAAGCAACACTGATTGACAATCAATTTCACATGCTGTTGTGTACTTTCACCTTTGTACAGAACAAAGTATTCAATTAGAATATTTCATTCATTCAGATCTAGGATGGGTTATTTGAGTGTTTCCTTTATTTTTTGAAGCAGTATATAAATACCATTATAGAATATATTATTTTCAAAGAAACATAATTATTATAATAAAAATTTAATCAGAATTCAAAAAAATAGTGAACATACCGCTTGAAAGATTATTGCCCTTTTATTGGTGATGGGATGGGGAAACCGTTCCTTTGTTGATAGAGAGTGCACATCAACAATCAGTTAGAACAATCAATTTCTCTCCTAATTTTTTATAATAATTTTCTTATGCTTTGAAAATCCATAGTTCTTGATCTCTTCATAAATTCCAAATCCTAAGAAGTTTGCCAGAACAACATATGCACCTGCAGTTGATCCAAAGATAGGATATAAATATTACATATACAAATACAAATTAAAAATAAGATACAAATAAGAAATGAAATGAATTAATAAAAACAAAGACATTTTCAAACCTAGACAAGAAAGGCCTTATCCAAAATTTTAATTTTTGATCTGAAAGAGAAGAAAAAGATAGCCAAGGATCTATTTTACAAACAGCAAACCTTCAAAAACAGCTTCTTAATGTGACAGAAGGAGGTAGGCAGGTATTTTTATCCAGTTTTAATCCAAATTAAAATATTTATTGAAGTTGGAATAATTCAAGAGAGAGAGAGAGAGAGAGTTGTTTTCTGTCGAAATAAGAAGGCCACAATAGACAGAGAGAGAGAGAGAGAGAGAGAGAGAGAGAGAGAGAGAGATTTCAGATAAACCCCTATGTCAAGATTCCAAATAATGCATTCCATTCAATAAGAACTTCAAGGCAGGCAACTTCCTTAAATAATATTTTATTGGGACATATCAAATTGGCATGATTTTGGTGGAAAACCGGCTCTAAGTTCCCACAGATGGAAACCAACGTTTTCACTCCCCCACAGAGTCTCCAGTCACATGGTCCAATCAGCATATAGTCCAGTTTCTAGGTGTCCTCTACCTTTCGGACACCTGCACCAACATCCTTGATTCCCAGGGAAAATAATGTTATTTAGGCTACAATAGCTATCTCTACACCACTATCATCCTGGCCCCTTCTCTTCAGGCTGTGTCAGCCTTGAAGCAGTAAGAAGAGAAACCTCCCTAGAGAAAACTGCAAAAAAGAAAATGGCTACAATTTGACCAACTTCAGGGTTGACATCTTATATATTTGAATTACATCCTGAAAATTGTCTGTCGTCTGTCTGTCTGTCCATTTTTAGAAAGGAAAATGATGATTGCTTTACATTTATAATACATAATTATTCTGAAAAACCTAATTATGGAACTTGTTCTTTGGCTTATGTTGCATTATTCCCTTGTGTAGAATGATGTCAAAAGCTTTACACAAAGATATAGACTTTTATCTGATATAGAAAAGGAAAAAAACTCCTAACAATTGGAATAATCATTCTTTGAATGTAGCTTTTGCAGATAATCAAAATAGAATAGTCCTCTGAGACCCTAGACATATATCTGCCAAAGTTGTTTCAATTGCAAAGGCAGTAGTGAACATTTCATTCTGTTTACTAAGAAGATAACAGCCACCCTAGAGACCCAAGGATACCAATTCAAGACCAGGCGACTTTGGTTAGAATGTAGCTGTATTACTTCCATGACGTGTGTCAAGATAGAGTTGAATCTCTTCATTTGTATAGCATTTCTATCCAAGCCAAATAAGAATTAAATTGGAATCATCAAGTTCTATACTCCAGAGTAGAACTTAAGTAACAGTGGTTTTATCAAAGGCAGAAAAGGCAATTTACTAGTAGCAGCTGATGTCCCAGTGCAAAACAACTAAGGTTTCAATGACCATTTACATGAGAGTAACCATCATGAATTCATTAATTTTTAGAATAGACAGGTAAATGGTTCTGCTGTAAAATACTGAACATCTGTCCTTCAATTTTAGAAACATTGTTTCTTTTTTTCTGAACAAGAGATTTCTCCATCTATTTTCTTGTTCAGGTGTTTGAGAAATTTTTTAAAAATTTCTCTGATTGACATTTTTAAAATCATTTTTCTTGACCTTGACATTTTTAAAGGATCTACAGAAAAGAAAATTTCCCATTTGAAGTCTTTTGAAGTCTCCTTGGAGTCTCAGATTTTCTAATCTTAAGAAACTCAATAGGAACGTGAATAAATCTTTTATTTTGAAATGATATAAGAGAAGTAGGTTAGCCCTAGGATGAAGGAAAATAGAAATAATTAATCTTGTTTTTTTCCAATATATCTGATTTATCATAACTTCCTTACACAATAATGTAACTGGTCAAAATTAGTGTTTCTGATTTAGTCAGAAGGTTATTGGTAGGTCCAGCTACTAAGCAATTTAGTAAATAAATAAAATAATAAAAATAAATAATAGCATATAAATAACACTTTTAAAATAATATAGCAATTGCAGTTGACATATTCACTCTCTCTGTCCATTTTTGCATATTTTAATTTTAATCATTATGATTTTTAATATATACTAGGGTGATTCGACACAAAAGAACAGCCCTTCTCTGGTAAAGAGATGAAGGGATTGGATACTCTAGCCTAGAGGTTAATTCTCTGCCTTACAAGGCAGAGGCTGCAAGTTCAAGTCCCAGTGAGGGTATGGCTAGCTGATGAGGCCAGAACAAGGCTTAAATATCTCCTGCATTCCCCTTTCCCCTACAACCTTATTTTTGTATCTAGAAATCCTACACGAAGCCAAATATCCAATTCAATCGCCATTATTTTGGGATATCTAAACAAAGCAAACTTAAAATCTATGAAAATACTTTAAACATGTCAATTGTCTCACCAGAGGCAAGAATACTTTAGAGCAGTGATTGCGAACCTTTTTTTCCTTGAGTGCCAAGAGTATGCGCACATGCCATCGCACATGTGCAAGTGCCCACCCCATAATTCAATGCCTAGGGAGGGTGAAAATAGCTTCCCCCACCCACAGAGGCCCTCTACAGGCTGGAAACAGCCTGTTTCCCAACATCTGGTGGGCCCAATAGGCTCGTGTTTTACCCTCCCCAGGCTCCAAAGGCTTCCCTGGAGCTGAGGGAGGGTATAACCGCATTCCTCCCATCTTCTCAGAGGATTTCTGAAGGCCACAAACACCGTTCCAGAGTCTCTGTGCGAGCCAAAAACCAGTTGCCTGGCAGACACATGCACGTTGGAGCTAAACTAGGCCAATGGCTTATGTGCTAGCAGATATGGCTCCGCGTGCCACCTGTGGCACCCATGCCATAGGTTCATCATCACTGCTTTAGGGTATTGCTACACAACACTAAAAGATGTAGGACAAGCAGCTGTGGGACAGTCTGATCATTGCATGATGCACCTTGTATCTGCTTACAGGCTGATGCAGACGGAGGAGGCATATCTAAAGCTACACCCATTAGTGTGAAGAGTCATGGCTTGTTTCTACCCACTTCCCTATTTTTTTTAAAAAACACTATTTTATACACAATTATCTAGTTTTTAGACTGTGGTAAGAAGGTGATTTATTATTTTCAACTCCACTATTATTTTGACTCTGTATTAATTGATTTAACTCTTAAATTTAATTGAGAATCTAGTTTTACAACCTATGCCATTCCCATTAAACATGGCAATACTTTTATATAGTTCTTTCAATATCAGGCAAGTGTATGAATTACTCAAACCTTGTCACCCGTTTAAGTTTCAGTGGTTTTTAAGGGAGAGATCTAACAGTCTCTATGTCTATGTATAGGTCCACCCTCTGCTTATAATAACTTTTTCAACTTGGTTGAAAACATTGTTATTTTATGCTAAAGAATATTTAACTATGTACAATAAATTTTAAACTGAAATGAAGTTATAATTTAAAGTTATAACTCATGATAATACTTGTAACATCATAGATAACTTATTTCTATAATCTATACTTGTTTCTAGAGGAATAACCTTTACGGATTTTTTACAGCAAAACCACGAGGGAGTCTTCTGGCATCTTAACTACTAATAAAATTTATGGATCAGAGAACACTTCATCAGCTGCCTGTATAGGCCATACTTCTTTCTCAGGATCATTGTCATGACTCACCAGGAGACCATCTCAAAAAGGTGTAGAATGTCTTAAAATCACATATTCTTTTAGGCGAGGATGAAGCCATATTTAAAAAGCTTGCTGTTCAGACCAGAGACACACCATAAATAACAATAGCAATACATGGCATTCCCAAAACAGTCAATTACAAAAAGCAACTTGACTTGGAACATGTTAACATCTTGTGATGATAGTTTTAATGTCATCAATATCTTTAACACCATCAAACAACAACACCTTCTTATTCCAGGTCTTTGGAAAGGACTCAAAAGGTAGGTTGAAATGTCAAATACTATCTAAACATCAGGCTGACTAGGCAACCAACCATAATAATAGCAACAAAGCAATAATGATAATAGCAATAGCACTTAGACTTAAATACCATTTTGCAGTGCTTAATAGCCTTCTCTAAGCAGTTTACAGAGTCAGCCCCTTCCCCCGACAATTTGGGTCCTCATTTTACCCACCTCAGAAGGTTGGAAGGCTGAGTCAACCTTGAGATTTGAATTGCCAAATTGCAAGCAGAAGTAGCCTGCAGTACTGCACTCTAACCACTGCACCACTGTGGCTCATAATGGCATTTTATGACATTCAGAATGTTTTGCTTGTTTTCAAAAATAGGAAAACAAAGTGAAAAATGCTATTTTAACTCTTCAACTCAGTTAGAAAGTTTATAAAGTACAGATAAAGAAGAATGAGAACAAGATCCTGAAAAACTGCCCAAATGAACACACTGCACAGAATAAGGAAGCTGATAACAGATAGGCAACAGAAGATAGGTAACAGAAGACAAATTCCAGGAAAAAATGATTTATTTTTCTGAACTGGTAAAAATAGTTAACAGTTTGGGAATAAGAGACAGATAGATGGAGACTGTTGAAGGTGCTTGGGAAAGTTCATGAAGTTCTGAAAAGTCTCCCTGATTTTGTAAAGTTCCCAGAAAGATTCGCACTTACATGCATATAGAAAAAAATCAATGAGGATTGGTAGGGACAATACCTCAAGGAGGACATTGTGAACAATATAGAAGAAGAAGGCCAACATGGAAGCTTCACCTATCGGTCAGTTCAATTGAGTGTGCCAACTTTCTAGCCCAGCCCTAGCATTAGTTAAAGAATATCGATAAGTGTTCAGGATCAACAAGTTGAATGGCTTTACCTAAATTGGCATGAGCCAAGGTGGCGCAGCAGGTAGAGTGCAGCTACTGCAGGCTACTAAAGGTGACTGTAGATCTGCAGGTGAGCGGTTCAGATCTCATCACCGGCTCAAGGTTGACTCAGCCTCCCATCCTTCTGAGATAGGTAAAATGAGAACCCAGATTGTGGGGGAAATATGCTGGCTCTGTTAAACAGTGCTATTGCTAACATGTTGTAAGCTGCCCTGAGTCTAAGGAGAAGGGCGGCATTAAAAAAAATTGAATAAATAAATAAATAAATGGCTTGGAAAACAGATTGTAGATCAACTACTTGTGTAGGAATGTTTTCTCCTATTCTTTTTAATAGTGAACTGCATTATTTGAATTTCAATGAGAAATTTGAAGTGTATATATTTGAAGATTATGTAATACAAGTTGGGTTTCAGATAAATCCTGTTGGATACAATCTTTAAATCCCAAAGAGGCATAACACTACTTTAAAGTAATTAAACATAATAGCAAAAGCCAATGTAGTTAGATGTTTGTTATTTCCAAACTTAGTGAACAACTTACATTATTTCTCAATTGTGTAGTATTCTAAGGGAATCAGGTTCATTGTAAAATAACTATTTAGTTGTAGTTTTCAAGATAAGATTGCATCAGATAGTGTAGTATGAATGAACAGCTTCAAGTAAATCCTAGTGTTCATTTACAAAAGTCTATTTTTTTTATTTGTACTGTCCCCAAACCCATCTTTTGTTTTTACACATCAATTTCTAAGTCAGCTCTGTGAGGCTTTTTTTCCTGTGTAGATGTACATATACATATCTACTTATACTGTTAGACATGTCTATATCCACGACATGAACAGTTCAGTTAAATGCTTCTAAATAGAATTACAGTACTGTGCTTTGTTCAGTTGCTTATTGAAATAGGTCTTGAAAGAGTAATGCTATACTTGTTGAAGGCTGAACATTCCTTTTGTAAATGGGAGCCCCTTTTAACCAAGCAACTATATCAATAGCAACCATGGTATATAGAAAATATGAAAGTTAAAACAGTTCCTCCATTCAAAAGAAAAGCATGAAATATTGGGTAACCAAGGGCTACTTACTTCCTTAGTGTAAAAGGGATTTTAGAGTTGTTAGCAGTTATAAACTGAATAAGAGCCTATTATCTGAAGTTCTTCATTGCAGAAAAGGAAAAGTAATGTTAGGTTGTATTAATAAAAGTATAAAATGGATCATTACCAAATCATGGGAAATAATAATTCTTATCTCGATAATTTAGTTTTCTGAAGATGCAACTGTAGTGAATGGAGTATGATAGTTCCCCTCTAATATCTAAAAACCTATGATGTAGAAAAAAATCCAACACACATCTATGTTATTTCAGAGATAAGTCACTATAACAAATCGATATGGGAAAATATCTTAACAAAAGCACAACCTGACAGGGAAACAATTTTCCTGGTATACCTGTAGGATATATTGAACACCCACAAATACCCACACCCTATCTTCACCCCAATGAAGATTTGAAAAACAAAACAAGAAAACATAGGAGACAGATTGAGGGGCAGATTGCAAAAACAGTACAGATAGATAATATGGTAAAGTAAAGTTGCATACTTTGGAGTGAACTGACCGACTGTTCTTACTGGCTTTCACAAAAGCACGGAACAGACTATACACACACACACACACACACACACACACACACCCTCTTTTTTCATTACACATTGGGAATTAACTGCATTCACCATCAGAAAGTCCAGGCAAGAGTTCAACAAAGAGTTACTTGAAGCAATTGTCCTTATCAGCTCATTAATATAAATGCAAGGCTGTGAACTTCCAGCTAGAAGGCTGCAAATTAAGTCAGAGAAACAGACAAATCTCAATTCTGAAAAGGCAGCCTTAGTCGCAAAAACAGCACAGAGCAAACTTTCTAAAAATGTGAATTTCTGCTACAACAAGTCCTCCCTTTTTCTCCTATTTATTCTCCAGTCAGAGAGAGGCCATTCAGAATTCACATTTGTTTTGCTTCCTGAGCCAACTCATTGTCCTCTGTTGTTTACCTCTTCAATCTGCTCTGTACATACGCACATCTGGAAGAGGACCCAGGTGTTTCTCTTCCTTGCTCATCTCTGATTCCTGGCTCTATCGCTTGTCCGACACTGAGCATCCATCAGACCTGGCCCAAGTTCATTTCCAACCTCCAGAACAGGCCCAAGTTATTTCCCAACTTCCTTATCCCCCGAGTCTGCCATCAGCTCTGCTGGCAACTGGCAGGTCACAACACATACATTAACTGACTTCAATATGATACTTAACAAGTATTCATAATTGAATGCTGTAATTATCAGGGTATCAAGTTGAATACTACAGAATCCATTCCAAAATATCAACTTATCTATACAGTAGTCCCTCGCTATATCACGCTTCACCTACTGCGGCTTCACTTCATCGCGGGTTTTCAAGAAATATTAATGAGAAAAATCATTCGCAGATCTTCGCTGGTTCGCGGGTTTCTGAGGAAGTCGATCGGCAGATTTAAACAGCTCGCGGAACTCGATGGGCAGGTTTTTTAAAAAAAATATATCTAAAATTGTAAATACTGTATTTAAATACTGTATCTAAAATAAATACTGTGTGGGAAGGGTTTATAAACACTTAAAACAATGAAAACTTACCAAACAATTACAATATAAATACTTAAATAAGTACTATCAGTCGACAAATTCCCCATCGCGGATTTCACCTATTGCGGCCGGGTCTGGAACGTAACACCAGCGATAGGTGAGGTCTTACTGTACATGTCAAAACTGTGATTCTGAAAATGCATACAGGTCAGTCTGACTTTTGTACCTGATGCATATAGTTCTTTAGCTGTTCCTCTGCTTTATTAATTTTCTGTATCCCTATCCTTCTTTACTATTTGTTCTTTCATTCTTTTTCTCTTCTCATGAAGGCAAAGGAAAAATGGCAGGAATAATTTGACATTTGGCAATCATACCAATGATTTTTTGCAGCCTTCAAAACTTTTTCTTTCACCTTTTTAAAAAGAAGCACATTGTTAACACCATTGAGCTCTTATCCTGTTCTAGGATTTACTCAGTTATCATCCTTTCATTCTAAAGCCATATTTTTCTAATTGTCATCTTTCTAATTTTTTCCATATTTTGAATGTGTGTGTGTGTGTGTCACATGTTTTTGCATGTGACATATATATACACATACAGTATATAGTTGGTCGGCTATGAACAAATTAACTGCCTTGGAAATTGCCCTGGGTTGGGCCTAGAGGCAAGGACTCAATTATAAGACTCACTTACTGTAGGTGAGTGAGTCTTGTAGGTGACTATTTAATAAATATTTCCTGATAGAGAAGGGCTCTGTGTAATTGGTTTGTCCCTGTTGCAGGCTCTTTACAATATATTTTAAATTTAACAGGAGAAGATTGAAAAAACAGATTCAAGGTGACAATGTCATCTGTGTTCATTAGTAAGAATATTTTTAATAAAAAAAGTTATAGAACAGTTTTCAAAAACTGCAACAATTATTGTAACAAATGAATTTATAATTTTCTTAAATTTAATATCTCATACAAAGTTTAGTCATTCTTCCTTAAGGAACAACTGTCTTTTTAAAAACAAAAAACAAAAGAAGTTTTTTCTTTAGTGTTTATAGACGAATAAAATATTTGTTCCTAAACTGTATATTTAAAGAAAATTGTCATTTAATAATTCCTGGGAAAATTTTTCAAACAACTTCCAATTTTATATTCAGGAAAACTTTGGTAGTGATTGTAGTAAGAAGACTTGAATGTAGATGAGAAAGGCTGTTTATTCAAAGTCCAGAGATTATAAGAATTTCATTTTATATCATCACAACATGGTGCCTTTAACAGCAGCTTTGTTGCAGCAGAAAATGCAAAGCATGCCATGCTGAGGCATCACTATAGCAAGTGGAGGTGGTAATTTGAAGAATTATAGGTAATAAACTTGGAAACCTCCGCTGTTTCTGACAGTTGGCAGTGAAGTACTATGCCTGCTGATAACATTTCTTTACTGCATTCCAGTGTTTGTTTCTTCTTTGCTTTAAAGAAAAGCAAATAATTCTCACTATGTTGAGCTTAATCGAAGAAATACGTCTTTGGCTGGATTATTAAAGTGAGGAAGCTAGGCTAAGGCCTGATATATACATTTTTACTTACTATTGCAATACCTGCCTGAACTAGGCTCTTTTGATATTTGACCTCTGTCCTACATATATCCGATATAAACTTGACATTTTTAAAGTACATTTTTATGCTGACAATATCTGTTCACACAGTCTCGCTTCCTCTGTACCCCGGCTGGGGTACAGTTGTAGCGTTAAAAGCGTAACCAAGAAATGTACTCAGGAAAGAGAACATATCCTTGATGGTGTAAGATAGATTGTCACCTGCACTCTAAGCATATAGACTGGCATATAGCTTGACACGAATATAGCCACATATTAATCACAAGTTATTCTTTAGCCCTACCACAGGTGCTTTCAATTCTGTAATTTTGTTTCTGTGTTTTTACATCATATAACATTGTTTCTCTGATACATGATTGGGTTTCTCACTGTACGCTTTTTGAATATGTATAAATAGTCCCCAGAGACAATTTTGGGGCTGTTCAGATGTTCTTTGATTTATTCTGAACCGCTTGCAATAAACCTGAGCATCTCAATCTCCTTGTGGTCTCTACTCCCTTATTGGCAACAAGTAGTTCTTGTCCTGCTACAAAAGTAAGAAAAGCTGTTCTGTTCTAGTCTGTGGGAATTCAACTGCATAATACACATTGATCTCAGACTGATATCAGGTCTTAAAGTCGATTAGGCATATATTCTAAGGTCAGAGTTATTCGGATATTACTACTAAACTCCAATAAAAACATGTAAGTCATGCTTCTTTTCTGATTCAAGAATTAAATGCTCTATTTTTACTGAACATAAAGTACAAATAACATACCAATGAATTCTTTGACTTTTTGATTGCTTGTATCCCTAGAAATGGACATTTTCTATATATTTCAAAATGCCACTTTAGGAATTCAAATATTTTTTTATTAACTGTGATTGCATCTAACAATGGAAAAAAGTCAACATAGATAACTTATGGCACAGATACATAAAAGTATAATGAAAAAAATGTAAATAAGCATGCATCAAAACCTGTCCCTGAATGTGCTGAAGGCACCCCTTGCAATTTCCTTTTCTCCAGATATAACAAGGAAATATTTGGCAAGGATGAAATTTGGCAAGATGCAGCTGAGCAGACAAAACATCCTCTGAAGTTGTGAAAGTATTCAGTCATTTTGACAGACTTTGGTAATCATTGGATGTTCATAATCTGCGAGGTGTGAGATAGATGTCTTCATCACCAGATGTATTTGTAACTGGCTGACAAACCATACTCAGTGAGTAGTTCTTAAAATAATAATGGTACTACATCTTCATGAAAAGAAGGAAGCAAAGGAGTATCACAAGGTTCTGTCTTGGGCCCAGTACTTTTCAATATCTTTATAAACAACTTAGATGAGGGAAATTTGCAGGTGATATTTATTAAGCACTAAGAAATGTAATTAATAGAAAATTAATAAAATGTATTTAAACTTTTTTTGCAGGTGACACTAAGCTGATAGGAATGGCCAACATGTCAGAAGACAGGCTCATAATCCAAAAATAGCTTCACAGATTTGAATTATTAGCACTATCCAAACAGCATGACATTTAATATAGAAAAATTTAAGATACAGCTGGAAAGCAGGAAAAACCAAAGGTACAAGTACAGATTAGGCAACATTTGTTTAAAAACAGTCGTTGTGAGAGGGATTTTGTAGACCTGGTGCACATAAACATGAGACAGCACTGTGTGACAGCAGCCAAAAGGGCTAATGCAATCCTTGGTTGTATAAACAGAGGCATAGAATCAAAATCATGTGAAGTATTAGCACCATTTTATAAAGCCTTTGTAAGACTCCACCTGGAATACTGCATCCAGTTTTGATCACCACAGTACAAAAAAGAGGTTGAGACTTTGGAAAAAGTGCAAAGAAAAGCAACTAAAATGATTAAGGGCCTGGAGGGGAAAATGTATGAAGAACAGCTGCAGGAATTGGGAATGGCCACTCTAGAGAAAAGGACTAAGGATTACATGATAGCAATATTCCTGTATTTGATGGGTTTCCACAAAGAAGAGGAGGTCAATTTATTTTCCAAAGTACCAGAAGGCAAGACAAAAAATAATGGATAGAAACTAATTAAGGAGAAACTGCCTAAGAATGACAACAATTGACTGGTGGGACGGCTTGCCTTCAAATGTTGTACATTCTTCATAACCAGAAGTTTTAAAGAAAAGATTGGATAGCCACTTATCTGAAATGGTGTAGGATGCTTGAACAGAATATTGCAGTAGAAGATCTCCAATATCCCTTCCAGGTCTATTCTGATTGAAAAACTTTTTATATATAATAATGTCATATATCTTTATGATATATGACATATACCATATGTCATATATCTTTCCTCCCTTTCATGTATCTTCTCCTCCCTTTTCATATCTTTTCCTTATATGTAATACTTCATTTCCCTCAATATGTTTTGTGTATTGGACAAATAAATAAATAAATAAAATAAAATAAAAATGTCTAGCAACAGTCTCACATTGAATAGATAATACTACTAACGTATTCAAGTCGTGAAATTCCTGTAATTATATCAATAACAATTTGATTTTAGATTAACCCTATCAAGCAAGGCTTGGAGAAAGTAATAGGAATCAGTCACAAATAGACCAGAATCAAATTATTTTTTTATTGAAATGTATATCAACAGTTTGGTTTTAGACTCCTTCATTATTTTTTCATTCTTCCCATTGGGCATTCTCTTTTATGCTTGTAAACAGATAGAACATTATTAAATAAATGTGGAGTGGGGCTAAGACATTGTGTTTTGTAGAACACTAACATTGAAAGAACAGAAATGTTTCTAAAGAAAATTGCTGTAATTATTTTTGCAGCAAAGAGTAAAAACGATTCTATATGAACTCCATCTTATCAAGATTACAAAATAATTTCAAAGATATTTTCTTTGTTACATTAATTGTGAGATGTTGCAATTGTCCTTGGCTGCTACTTATGACATTTTGTGCTATTGATGTTTAAATTATTAGTTGTGTTTTATTCTTTATTTAATTTTGTTAGTTGCCCAGAGTCATGTCTACAAACTAAGCAGCCCTATAAATTTATTAAATCAATAAATCAATCAGTGAGAGCTGAAATAAAACATATTAAAGAGAAAAAAGTGTTAGAAGAAAGTATTAGACCACCAATTGAGAAAGTGTGGTCTGTTTATTGTAGCAAGAAATTCCAAAAAGCCCAAGGAAAAATTCCTGTTTAGCCAAAATATGTGGTACATCAAACTGTTTTCTTTAAAAAACTATAGATGTTGATATGTATGAAAAAAATGTAATGGCTATGCTTCCTAAATTTTACAATGGTGATCTCTCCATTGTGATCAAATCCCAAAGTGCACTCTTATAAATTTAATAATCAAAATTACACTTTTCAGAATATTAATTCTACTATGAATGCAGTAAGTCCACATTTCTTTGCAATTTTAACATTTTTTAAAGGAAGATAAAACTAATGCAAAGAAAATGTAAGAAAAAGAAAAAAATCAAACAAAAAACTAGCAGTGGAAGAAAGGGGGAATAAGTAGATTATAAGTCCATGATGGTGAACCTAAGGCACGCATGCCACAGGTGGCATGCAGAGCCATTTCGGAGGGCATGCAAAACCTTGCCTTATGTCAGCTCCAACATGCATGTGCGCACTGGCCCAGTGATTTTTGGCCTTTGAAAAAGCTGCTTCGCCCACCCGATGCTTCATTGAAGCTTCGCTGAACCCTCTTGCATGCAAAAAAACCCCAAACAGAAGTTCAGAAAAAGCACTTATGGTTTGCCCATTGTACGGGCTTATTTTTTTGCATCCGGAGGGTTCAAGGAAGCTTCCTGAAGCCCCAGAGTGCAAAAAACAGCACAATAGGCAAACCAGAAGTACATTTTTCTGAACTTCTGGTTTGCCGGTTTGGCTTCATTCCAGGGTTCAGTGAGGCTTGTGCGCATACACAAGGGCAGCACGGGGGGTGCATGCATGGAGGGGGGATGAAAGGGGTGTGGGCATATGCATGTAGGCTAGCACACCCACACCCACACTTTTGGCATGTGAGCCAAAAAATGTTTGCCATTACTGCAATAAGTAGAAAAGAGATACAAAGTATTAGCTCTCAAACTTGACATTTTTCTTTTTTATGCAAAATTCTATAAGGGTTTTCCAGTTCAACATATTGTATTTTCTCTGATAAAAGAAGTCAATTTAACCACTTCAGCAAATTCAGGGATCTCAGAGTAGGGCATGACATGGGTAATGTGGTTTGTATTGGTCTGGGGAAGCTTCAGCAAGAAGCCCCTTTGTGTCCTGCTGCTAGGCTGGGTTGGAGCTCAACAGCAGATCAGGGGCCTATTGCAGCTCAAGTTGTGACACACCAAAATACCTCTTTGTGCTACACTGCTGGGCTGAGTTGGGCTGGACTGGGCCAGCCCTTGGCTTTGTGCTTCACTACAGCTCCAGAGCTACAGTATGCAACCCCAGAGCTGCAATGTGTCAAGAAGCCCCTTTGTACTTCCCATGATTTATGCCACGTGCACAAACACACATACTTCACCTGTTCCCGTCCTCCTTGAACAATGCAAAACTCTGCCATTTTGGACTTGGACTGCACCTGGGCTGTCCCCGTCCATCTTCTGGCACCCCCATGCTCCTTACTCAGGACTTCCTTTACTTTCCACTTGGTGACCTAGAAATCTGGAGTTTTGATAGCAACTGAGATATCAGGATTGCTATCACTAAGTAATGTGGTAATGTACCATCAAGCTTTATGAACACATCACTTGTTAACAGAATTTCTTGTTCCAACTGTGGTCACAAGTCAAAAACTATCTATATGTTTGTAGTGAATCAGCCTTGTAAGGCTTCCAACAGTCTTAGTTGGAAGCTTTACAAGGTCTATAAATAGTTAACAAGCTAGGTACTTCTGATTAATTCTATGTAGATCAGGTATTGTAACTATTCTTTCATTTAATGTTGACTTTCTGAAGCTGGTGTGCTACAAATCCATTTGATTTCAACTCTCATCATCTACCATTATCACATACAACTATCTTGCTGGTGGGAAATGAGAATTGTAACCTACAAAGGTTCAATGAAATATAATGCTCTTGTGTTGTAAATTGTTAACAGATGGCAGAACTGATGTGCTAGAAGCTCTGACATGTTCTGTAGCATCTGTTCTTTCTTTTCACTTGATATGAAGCTGCTGTGAAAAAGATTGTGTTGCTATTGTTCATGAAACAGACATCTGCAATGAGTACTTGTAAGTATGCTTTAAGCAATACATTTTGATTGCATTTTTTTTTTTTACTGCTGGAGTTCCTTCAATTGAAATTAACTGCCAAATACAATTTGTTAATGATGATTGCAGAGATATAAGGACTGTGCATTGCTGGGCCAAAAATATGTAAAAATGAAGAATGGAGAGCTAATTTGGGTGATCAAAAATAAGGTAGACACCCTATAACAGCAAATGAGTTTCACATAAGTAAGATGATGAACTTATTAAGTATGATCAGGGAATCACTCAAAAATAAATTGAAATCAAGGATGCCATTTCACATTCATGTTCATCAGTACTTAGAACAGTCATCACATGTTGATGGCAGAGATGAAAAGTTCAGAGATGAAAAGATTGATGGCAGAAAAAGACCTCATGGTCCATCTAGTCTGCATTTATTTCTTGTATTTTATCTTACGATGGATATATGTTTATCCCAGGCTTGTTTAAATTCAGTTACTGTGGATTTACCAACCACGTCTGCTGGAAGTTTGTTCCAAGGATCTACTACTCTTTCAGTAAAGTAATATTTTCTCATGTTGCTTTTGATCTTTCCCCCAACTAACTTCAGATTGTGTCCCCTTGTTCTTGTGTTCACTTTCCTATTAAAAACACTTCCCTCCTGAACCTTATTTAACCCTTTAACATATTTAAATGTTTCTATCAAGTCCCCCCTTTTCCTTCTGTCCTCCAGACTATACAGATTGAGTTCATTAAGTCTTTCCTGATACGTTTTATGCTTAAGACCTTCCACCATTCTTGTAGCCCGTCTTTGGACCCGTTCAATTTTGTCAATATCTTTTTGTAGGTGAGGTCTCCAGAACTGAACACAGTATTCCAAATGTGGTCTCACCAGCACTCTATATAAGGGGATCACAATCTCCCTCTTCCTGCTTGTTATACCTCTAGCTATGCAGCCAAGCATCCTACTTGCTTTTCCTACTGCCCCACTCAGCAGCCTCCATAGCAAGCCAGTCATCTGAAAATGAAACTTGTATTTTTCTACAAATAATGTCATTTAATACTTGCAGTATCCAACAAAACATGGAGTGATATTATGACCCAGTCTAAAAAGCTTCACCTGTGAATGGAGGCAAGAGATAAGAGGGAGGAAATCAAGTTATGCCAGAAAAACTGATATTTAAGGGTTTGTTGTGTGTGCGTGCACATATGGTGCTATTGACAAGTATTCTCTTGAATCTGGCATTAGTATAGATTCAAAATGTTACATTGCAGTACTCAAAACTTCAGAGTAATAACTGAGCAATGTTCATAAACCCAAGAAGGAAATCTTACCACAACAGGACCTAATTAGATCTCAGATCTCTCAAGTCAGCTAAGAAATATTCTTACTCAGCTACCACAATCATGTTGTTGATGTTGTTATCCATTCAATCATGTTTGACTCCTTGCAATTCTATTGGCCAAGTATCTTCATATCTTCCAATCTTGCATTACTTCTTTGAGTTTTTCTATGCTCTGGCTAGTATCAGATGGCCAGTGGTGACCAGTCATCATGTATTTTGGCAGTCTGGTTTTGTTTTATCACTAACTCTGCTGTCATACAGTCCATTTTCGCCTTTTTCAAACTGAAGGAATCTAATGCAAATGAAAAGATAGGCTGTTAAGGGAGCTATGAGATGTTCAGTGAAAGAAGGACATGTCCCTTCACAGGCAAAGCACTGGCAGACCTAGCCTTAAAATCAAATATCATCCAGTATAGCCAGTATCTTGAGTACTGCATCAAAAAAACCTCTTCTGAACAACTTTTCTCCCCAGCTAAATGCTTTCCTAACAAGTGTTAACTGTAAGGTAACAAGCTCCTCTGTGTGATTTTAATTACTTCATTATGGTAGTACCTTCCAGCTGCGTTGTGCTGCCGCCTGAAATTGACAAGACCTTAATCAGGTCTTACATGCTGAAGGCTTTTGCCTCCTAACCAGTTCTAACATATTCCTGAGCCTGAAAAACCAGTCTTTCCAAAGCTGATTTTTTTTTTAAATATATGAACATATATAATTTTAATTTTGGTGGCAGATGTGACTATAGTGAACCAGTTACTGTGTTCTTTACTTATTTACCTATCTGATAACCCTAGTTTTAAGGGTCTGTTGGAAGAAACAGAATGCTATTTTTTCATTAGCAGAACTGGGTAATGAATTATAGTGATTATGTAGAGCAGTCAATACAGGTAATCAAAAAACTCATTTCAAGGATTTTATCAGTATTTTATTTATTATAATATTCCCTTTTATTATAAAGTTATGGATATAGAGGCATTCCTTTACACTGGTGCTTCTCAAATAGAAGCACTGCTTTACACTCAGCTCTTGTACCATGTCTTGAGAACACTAGATTAAGAAACAAGATTGTAATATGTGGCCAAATATGTTGGTCATTTTAAATTGAGATGGATGGACGTAAGACCCAACAGACAGTGCTGTACTAAAATTCCCAGCATCCCTCACTACTGGTCATGCTGGTCGAGCTTCCTGGGAGTCAACAATATCTGGAGGGCCATAGGTTATGTACCTATACAATGATCACTGATCTCTACATATGTCCGTCTCTTCGACATTTAAGGTAGAAAATGCCAGAGTTATCCCATTCCTACCTCTACGGAGAGGGGCGGCATACAAATCTAATAAATAAATAAATAATTCCACTTACTGAAATGGGAGCACAATTCTAAATGGAAAAGAGCATATCTATCTTAACAAGACCGTACATATGTTGAATTCTGTCACCATGTGAAATATTTGATGCATTCACCCTTACATCAAATAGTCAATCTGAAGAGAAGCAACAGCTTATCACCAAAAAGACAAATATAAGAGAGGAAACAATCACACTAGGCACTGTACCTTCTGGAACGTAGGCTGTGAGCATCCGAAGCTCATACGATCTGAGCCGCTCAGATCTGAACAAATATTTGTGTTCCAGAAAGTCAACTGGGTTTAACAGCATGGGGGCATCCTTCACGGTAGAAATGGAAGGTGAAAAATAAAACAACATCAGATGCCGACATTGCACTCCTGCTGAGTTCTTCCATTTCCACTGTTGAGATACCAAGCAGGCCCAGTAAAGTGTTTGGAAATGTGTGTGTATGTCGTGCCAGGAACACCAGGGGAATGAATTGCAGACCCAACAAATGAAAAGTAAGAAAATGCACCAGCTGTAGATTTGAAATTGCAATCCACAGTTACTCCCAATCCTGTTTCTATCATGGCATGCTAACGATGCAGACAGTAAAGCAGCAAATATGGAGAAGCAGATAATGAAATATATTCAATGGGAGGTATTATAGGAGATTGAAGGTAAAAGGCTTACCGGACAAAAAGGAATGAGAACATGTCAGCAGGAAAAGGAATCTTGCTTAACGATGTATAGAAGAGCTTCCTGACAGGAGGAAATCGAGCTGTTTTGAAGGAGAAGAGAAATGCTGAAAGTTACAGAGAGAGGATCAGTCATGGGGAGAAGATGATATTCTCTCAATTTTGCTTCCAAATAATTAACTAAGAAAATGCCACAGCATTGAAGGTTTTGTTTTCCTGAAATCTGAGAAGGAAATAGATTATAGAAACACAGCTTGGCATGAGCAAGCTGTGCCTCATTTATTTCCTTCAGAAAATGTTCCATGACCTTCTTTTTTTTTTTAAAAAAAAATCTTATATGATCCCAACTAACCAATGGCTTTCAAACATGAGCTGGGGTGGCGCAGCAGGTAGAGTGCTGTACTGCAGGCCACTGAAGCTGACTGTATATCTGCAGGACAGCGGTTCAAATCTCATCTCCGGCTCAAGGTTGACTCAGCCTTCCATCCTTCCGAGGTGGATAAAATGAGGACCCAGATTGTGAGGACAATATGCTGGCTGTGCTAAAAAGTGCTATTGCTAACATGTTGTAAGCCACCCTGAGTCTAAGGAGAAGGGCGGCATAAAAAGCAAATAGATAGACAGACAGACAGACAGACAGACAGACAGACAGACAGACAGACAGACAGACAGACAGACAGACAGACAGACAAAAATATGAAGTAATCTTGGCTTAGGGGTGAAATGCTGCTTGTTCACTTATGCCTGTCAGTCATCGGAGAGCCGGTCGCAAAGGAAGTGCAAGGCTTTATCCACCTGCCTGGATGCCACCATTTTACCCTCTGTGCATGCGCAAAGTGTTCTGTACATATGCAGAGGGTAAAAGAACCCAAATTGCGGTGTCTGGGAAGGTGGGCGGAGCTTCATGCTCCCTTCGCAACCAGCTCTCTGACAACCAACAGGCACGAGTGAACCAGGACCATTTCACCCCTACTTTAATTTGAAATGTATAACATTGAAATATAGGGTGATAAATGGAACAGATGAGCAACGAAGTCAGTCGATAAGGAGGACCATTTTTATTATCAGGGAATTGTTAGGGACAATGATTGAATAAATGTTGAACTTGCTCACATACTGTATGTTATATTCTTAGTATATATTATATCCCTGAATTTTTTTCCAGCATCTAAAAGAAATGTAACAAAAATATGTATCAGAGGAACAAAAATCACAGATAACAATACAAAGAGAGGCCACCTACAGGCATTTGCATGTATTGTAAGTTATTTGTTTAAAACCATTCAAATAATAAGGTTACTTTTCTGACACATTTGCTACATCCTATTGAGCACAGATATGATGATTTAAGGGTTATAAGCTACTTAAGAAGATGCTTCAAATGAAAAATATTGCACTACAGTGTGATTTTTTTATTACTTTAGTTTCTTCATTTATCATTTATTCAGCTATTAAGAAATTAATTTATGGTAACTATTCTATCCCAGCCTACGCAGCTTGAAAACAAAGGGGGAATCCACACAGTGATATTTCAAATCAGTCTTTTTATACAAAAAGTCTCATTTTTACAAGCTAAAGGCATGCAGGTGATAAATATTGGCAGTTTCTCAGTGAGATTAATTAAAATATAACAATTCTGCAGCTAGGCTACTGCCAAAGATCAAAGATGTTCATATTCCTTCATGAGATAACAATTCTCTGGTTTCACAGACTTACAAATTACAGTATCCCAGGATTTCAGCAGACAAGGCACTTTTTCTCCAAGGATTTTTAGCAGGGAATTAGCAGATGGCTAGTGTAACCTGGCTGAGGCCTTGAATCATCATCTGACTTCATTGAAAAACTCCACCCCGAATTACCCATACTCCACCCTTAAATACCTATAGGAAGTAGTCACAATTCCCTAGAGTTAACAAACCAGACAACTTTCTTTTTCCGTGCAAGTATTCTTGTCTCTTTCTTAATCTTCTAAAGCGGGCATCTAGCAAAGGTTCCAGATCTTCCTTCTCCTCCTCTAAGTCAGACTCTACTGTCATTGGCATATCTGCCACCTCTGGTGGTCCTTTGGATTCATCCAGGTCTATTTCTCCCTCACTCTCAGTCTCTTCATCAGCTGGCAACACCATTGACCCAGGGTACCAAGATGCGCCTGGCTCAAGCTCCTCAGAATCTATCATTATCAGAGGGGGACAATGAGCACTCACAACAACAACCATCACAATCAGAATCTATTGGCAGAGCAAAGCAACCAGGTTGTTGCAATAAGCTTTGAACTGCAGCTTCCCTAAACAAAACACAATATGGGCATGATCCATGATTATGGAACTTCTAAGGTACCTTGCGAGTACCAGTTATCTAATTCTGATTTAGTGGCTTTGCTATGCATGAAATATGTTGCATGAAATATGTTTTCATGTTATGCATGAAAAATGTACTAACATGTTTACTGTGGATTTTTTTTCATAGTTACAAAATATCAAGAATAGATGGAGTTAGGGAAAGTGACCAACTCAATCCATTTTTATTTATAACTTCAGGATTTATTAGTCGATTTATAAAATTTGCAATTTTTAAAAAAATCTGATCAAGAATTTATTAGATCAGATGTTATGATTACAAGCTTTGCAAGATGGTTGTGTGGTGACTTTCTTTCTTTTGTTTTAACCTAAAAACGTTGGTCTGATACTTTGAAGATTAATAAGTCCTCTTTCTCAGCATTCCTAACAGAATACCTGCATTCAGCAGTGGTTTCAAACTTACCATGGTTCCTCCCACACCGTGCCTCATGGCCATGCTTCATGGCTGTGCCTTGTGTCTGCACCTTATGGTTTCACTTCATGGTTGCACAGACACTTCCTGTGCATGCATCTGTGCAGTACCAAAAAACCCCTAAACAATTCCCCTCCAAAAAGCAAAAAACAATATGGCAATGCATGTGCAGTGCTGAAAGCAAAAAACAATATGGCAATGCATGTGCAGTGCTGAAAACTCTGCTCATGTGCAAAAGGAAAAAACCATTCAAAAATTCAAAAACATGATTACAAAAAGATGGCATTGTTCATGGAACAGATGACAAAACTGATGTGGAGCAGATGACAAAACTGATGCCGTGATGGCATCACGACATCACCAGCTGGTTGCTACTAGTTCACTTGAATCTCTCCAAACAAGGAGAAATCCACCTCTGAGTGGGAAGGGACCTTGGAGATCTTCCAATCCAGCCATCTGCTGAAGAGGGAGTGCATATACCATTCCAGACAAATGACAGTCCAATCTCTTCTTAAAAACCTCCAGTGAAAGATCACCCACAACTTCTGAAGTCAAACCTTTCCACTGATTAATTGTTCTATGAGACAATTTCTTGTTAGTTCTAGGGTGAATCTCTTTTTGATATGTTGTCATCTGTTATTTCTTGTCCTACTTTCTGGTACTTTGGAGAATAGATTGATGCTCCCTCATGTGTGATAGTCCCTTAAATATTGAAAGACTGCTATCATCTCACCCCACTCCTTCCTTTGTTAGACTATAAATTCCTTGGTTCATATTTGATAACATCACATGACAGTTCCATGTGAACTGAAAGATCAACCTGATGATAAATAATCATGAAGAATTTACTTCGGATAGCATTTTTATTTCAGACAATACCTGTTTAAATAACTTATCCTCCATTTAAATAATGACAGAAGAATATATCTAAATTTGAATGGCAGAGAGTAAAATGAGTTAAATATAAGGTACTACAAGATGTAAAAGAAAGAAGGTATACAAATTTGCAATTACATTTTGATGCCTGCTGTCTAGTTTGGATGGAAGAATGGATACAGCTAAGCAATTGAAAGCTATTGGAGTTAGAAGGTCATGATTTGAGATTTGAGTGGCATGGTATTTATGGTATGACAAAGTTAAAGGTTATAGGTTTTTAAAAAACCATTATGTTAAACAGGCCTTCTTTAGAGTATGGAATAAATATAAATTTGGGTTGTGCTTGAAAACTCCTTTGTGAGTTCCAATGCAAGAGGCATTTTATAAAAGTAAAATGATAAGTAAATATAAATTGTTGACATACCATGACATACTGGAATTTTCTCAAGGTGATTGTAACATAAAATCAAAAGAAGATGTGACAACAGAAGGATATATTTGTCAATGGATTTCTTATATCAATTATCACAAAGGTTTAAAGTGGATAAAGTGGCATGGTATTTATGGTATGACAAAGTTAAAATTAATATAGGTTTAAAAAATCATTATGTTAAACAAGCCTTTAGAGTATGGAATAAATATAAATATGGGTTGTGCTTAACAACTCCTTTGTGGCTTTTAATGCAAGAGGCATTTTATAAAAGTGAAATGATAAGTAAATATAAGTTGTTGACATACCATGACATACTGGAATTTTCTCAAGGAGATTGTAAAATAAAATCAGAAGAAGATGTGACAACAGAAGGATATATTTGTCAATGGATTTCTTATGTCAATTATCACAAAGGTTTAAAGTGGATAAAGGATTTTATAGTGTTGTACATACTTACATTTAGAACTGTAAGACTGAGTTTGAGACAGAAATATGTGGCAATGATGAATATGTTGTTGCTAAAATGTATAACTATGAGGTATGATAAAACAGACCAAGACATTTGGCTTATAATGTTTTATAATGGACAATATATAAATGGATTAGTGGATAATATGTAATTGAAAGCATTGAAATATATGTTACGTTCTAAAGATAAAGAGCCACCCCGAGTCCTTGGAGAGGGGCGGCATACAAATCTAATAAATTATTATTATTATTATTATTATTATTATTATTATTATTATTATACAAAAATTGTATATTATTGATGTGTATCAATAGAGAATGTAGACAATTCTTTACTGGGATTATGAACAATATAGGGACATTTTATCATATTTGGTGGACATATTAAAAAAAACCTTAAAAATATATATAAATGTATGGATGAAATTTAGAAGGTGTTAAAGACCATAAGTACAATTGAAACCAGAGACTTTTCTTTGGGGACTAAAGAACAGGCCACTAGAAAAACATTTTGGAACTTTGTTTTTATGTATGACAACTGCAGCAATATCATTAAAACCTGAAAAGTGGAAAGATTTGACATTATCCACAAGGGAGAGGTGATTGGGGAAGATGATGGAACTTGCAAAGATGGATAAATTAACTTCTTTGACCAGAAAAAAAAGACAATAGCTACTATACATATATGGCTGACGGGAAACCCCTCATAGATGTTCTGCATGAAAAGAAAACTAATGATTTATGGTTGAGACAATTAGAAAAAGTAGATAATAGAAAAATAATGAGTGTTTTTGTAATCATAGATTTAAGTATATTTATATTTACTGCACATGAAATTAGAAGCTTCTTTCTGTTTCTTTTTAACTTTTATTTCTCTACTTTTGTTCTCTTTCTTCTCTTTTTCACCCCCTTTGCCTTTTTATTCTATATTGTTTATTAATGTTCTTTTCAAAACTTTTAATAAAAAAATATGAAGAGAGAGAGTTTAGAATTCTGTATCATCCAAGTGATATTAGGCTGTATTCACTGAAGTTTACTTTTATAGAGCTGCAGAGATATATTTGCCCAATTAAAACCTGGATTGACAAATTAACACTTTAGCTAATTTTCTCTGGGTTTTTTGTATTTCTTTGGCACATTTCTAATGACCTCACAAATCATAATAATTAATTTCAGCCTCTTTGGTATTTTAATGAGCTTTTAATGATATGAATAACTAATCATGCTCACTTTATACCTGTTTAATTATTTTAATGAACTGCAAAGGTAAATATTTCTTGTGTATTGAGCATGAGATGCTTCAGAGCTGCATCTCCACTATTTCATTTCATTCGTAGCCAAAGTAGTATCTTAAATATATATATATTCTGATGTCAGGTAACTTGGCAAAAACAAGCAGCAAGCTGAAATGTTAATTCCAATTGACACTTTGGATCAGGGGTCCCCAAACTTTTTACACAGGCGGCCAGTTCACTGTCTCTCGGACTGTTGGAGTGCCGGACTATAAAGAAACCTATGAACAGATTCCTATGCACACTGCACATACCTTATTTCTTTCTCTCACACTCACTCTCTCTCTCTCTCTCTCTCTCTCTCTCACTTTCTTTCTCTTTCTCTCTCTTGCTCTCTCTCTCTCTTGCTTTCTTTCTGTCTCTTGCTCTCTGTCTCTTTCTCATTCTCTCTCTTGCTATCTCTCTTCCTTCCTTCCTCCCTCCCTTTCTCTCTCCCTCTCTTTCTCCCCCTTCCTTCCCTCCTTTCCCTCCCTCCGTCCTTCCTTCCTCTCCACTTCTCTTTCCCTCACTCTTTTCCCCTTCTCTTTCCCTTTTCTTTCTTTCTCTCCACTTCTCTCTCTCTCTTTTCCCTCTTTCACCCTCCCTCTTCTCTCCCAGTGGAGGACTCACCCGACAAGCCTCCACCCTCCGACCCCGGACTCCCATTCAATCCCCATTCAAAAAACAGAAGCTAGCAACTCAAAGAGGAGGAGGCGGGTATGTGTGTGTATGTGTGTGTGTTGTGCCCAGCTCAGCTTTCAGCAAGCCTTACTTTACCTTGGGTGAGATGAGATTGAGGCGGATGTTCTCACTGCTTTTCCAGTGTGGCCTTGGAAAAGACCCGCGGGCCAGATAAATGGCCTCAGCAGGTCGCATGTGGCCCGCGGGCCATAGTTTGGGGACCGCTGCTTTGGATAGTACTCTTTAGTTGAATATGACAATGGATAAATATGTAAAAGATCCAAGTTCATTAGGTATTGTTGATTAAATAGATTAGGTATTGGCTGAAAATTAAGTTATTTCTCTGCCTTAGTTTCCTACTCAGTGAGCTACTCTCAGGCATTGCAGGCAGTATGTAACTATATGGATAGATTTTGACTTGGAATAAACCAGATTCCTGTATAGTGAAGAAACTACCTACATCAGTCAAATATCTCAACAACTCAATAGCATACAAGGGTAACTCTCTGTAAGAAATGGACAGTTTAGAAATATGATTGATTGATTGATTAATTAATTAATAGGTCATTTACAGTATATTCAATAATATATTTATTCTGGAAGACAGGAAATAGTTTCACCTACATCAACAGGATTCCATTTTCAATGAACAAAGGAAGCTAAGATCTTGCAAATCGCCAGATCTGATAGGTCAAGTCTGGTGTTGTTGTTCCAGAAGTGGATGTCACAACATAAAATTTGCTGCTGCTGGGTCTTGTTAGATGACACTCTCTAATAGACTGGGCACAGAACATGTCTCTGTGCTGAATTTAATGATACAGCTATATACCATTGGAAAAAGACCAACTCACAAATAGCCTGGGCATAAAAGGCTTTAAAGATAACTACCACCAACTTAACCCTGCTGTGCTGTTTGGGTCTGTGAGACCTGAAATCAAAATTTGAGACCCTGTAAAAAAATTTCCCTGCATATCTGAAACTTGAAATTTCATGACTTTTCATCATTTCAGGGGTTTGCTGATAACATTTTATCAGCAAAATAAACCAATAAGCATTAATTTTTTTCATTTCAATGTGTGCGGAAATGTTCAAACTTGTTTCCAAGTGAAAAAAGCTTTCAAAAAGACCAAATATAAGTACCTAAAATGAAAAATTTGTGGTCCGGGTCAAATAGACCCGGGAACAGTACGAGTGTATAGTGTTTTTGAATAGCACAGCAGGGTTAAATTATTTGGGTTGGGAAGATGGGCTTACTGTCAACCAATACAGATCACAGAGCAGAGGTCATTCATGTGCTGAACTAGAATCATTCATAACTGTCCACACCACAGTAGTTTGTACCTGCTAAAGCTTCAAAATGCTTTTCAAGGACAGGTCTATGCCAATTTTGTTGCAATAATCCAAGGTCACCAAGGCACGAGTGACTGTGAGCCTCCTAGTCCAGGAATGAGCATAATTGGCACATTACACAAAGACGGAGACTTGTTTTATTCTGAGAAAGTAAGGGTTGGCATCATTATTGACCCACATTTCATGAGACAGCAAAGAACAAAGATTAGTATAATAACAACTATAAATCCCAAGCCATTTCAAGTTGTAAAAGCTGGTCCTCGTAGTATAGAGAGGCAAGACTACCACCAATTCTGGTGGGTATTAAGATAGAAAACTTTTAGAGAGCTGGTACCACCATGTTAATGTTACCATTGAACTCTTACAGTTATTGCAGTTTGTTTAAATTGTTTATGTTAAATTTGTATTGTAACTTTTAAATTTGTGTTTTTTATGATGGCACATAATATGATTCTGGTGCCACATAAGTAAAATAAATAACTATCTTAATGTGAATCTATACTAAATAGGAATTTGCTTTGTTGAGAAATCACCAACAGCTTAAGTTATGCCTGGAACTGAAATAACAATTGGAAGAAATGAATGCTAGCCAGCGCCTAGAGGCAAGCATTCTGCGTTTGTTGAAATTTCCAAATATGTTTCAAGCTCTGCTTCATATAAATTGCATTGCAGTAATACAGTGTGGAAATATCCAAGGATTTGTGATAACTATGCTGGCTGGAGAATTCTGGGAGTTGAAGTCCACAAGTCTTAAAGATGCCAAGCTTGGGGATCCCTGCGTTAAATAAACAGGAGCCATAAATGATATATGTCAAACCCAAAGAAACTGAGTATACACTGTTGGCAAAACCTAATAAATCCTATTTTTGGGATAGGATTGAAATTGGTGCAAAATACTATCTCCAGGACTTACAGAGAAAAAAAATGTAGAAGCCATAAAAAAGACAGAATGGGAGAAAAAAATGATCTATGGAGCAGGATTTATTGGAAGCTCCAATCCGTATGACATATGTTACTAATAGGAATTAAAAGAGCACTGTTTTGACTTCCTTTTCATTGATAAATAAAAACGGATGCTTTCTGATTTTTGTATTTTCGATAATGTTAGATTATGAACTAGGGTTGAGCTCCAACAGCTCTTCTTAAAGGCAATCTATGTCAAGCAGAGATGAAAAACTTCATCTATATCTTGTGTTTCCACCAATATGAAGCATAGCCATACTTACTTATTTCAGACAGGCAGTATGTAGGCTGCAATACACTGCTGTTCACTTAAGTATGAACAAGGCCAAGGTATTTGAATATTCTGAAAGATTCAGAATCTGAAGACTCAATTACCCTCTGTACAAAGAAAAAAATGGGTTCAGGTTCCAAGCTGAGAGAGATGCTAGAAATAAAATGTAGGCTGAATCGAAAGAAGGATTCTGTTTATCTGATGAGCATAATGAACAACAGCATGTAGTTTAATTCAATTCAATTCAATTTATTAGACTTGTATGCTGTCCCTCTCTGGGGACCCAGGGCACCTCACAACATACAATACAACAATAAATATGCAAATCTAATAGTTAAAATATAGACAAAAACCCCTTAGTTTAAAAAACAGTCAATATATAACAATTAATGGTCAGAACCAAAAAAGGGGGGCACAGGGGTGGGCAGCAGGCTGGATGGGGTGGAACACAGTTCCACCGGCGGAAATGAAGATGTGTGCGCAGCTCCAGCTGTCACTTCCTGGATTACTGGTCTTGGCTGTGCTCTCCCCTTTTGCCCTGCTGCTGCTACATCTGCGCTCCTTGCTTTTTTCCTCTTTCCTTCTTCCTGGCCTTGGATGAGCTTCCCTCTCTCCTGCCCGGCTCCCCTCCAGCGTGACATGGTCACCTTCTGCCTGAGGTACAAGCATGAGGTGTGGGTGGAAGTGGCGCTGGCAGCACTTATGCTTCTGGCAGCACCCATTCACCTAGCAACCCAGCCTGAGGCCGGGGGGGGGGGGGTGACCCAGGAAGGAGAGTGCGGGAAACATGAAGCAAATTGTCACTCCAGCGAGTGACTCTGGTAAGGTTGTAAGTTGAGGACTTAACAGTTCACTTGAATGATGATAATTGTTCAAGCCACTCCCACCTGGTCACATGGCCAGCAAGCTACTCCTACCCAGTCACATGTCTATTAAGCCAAACCCATAAAATAAGCCACACCTACAGTGTGGCAGTAAAATTTTTGGCTGCCCATTACTGGGGGGGGGGGCATATACTAGTTGCTCCATGCCTGGTGACATAGATGGGTCTTAAGTTTTTTGTGGAAGGTGAGGAGGGTGGGGGCCATACGGATCTCTGGAGGGAGCTGATTCCAGAGGGCCAGGGCTGCCACAGAGAAGGCTCTTCCCCTAGGACATTGTCTGGTTGATGGGACCTAGAGAAGGCCAATTCTGGGGCCCTGATCGGTCACTGGAATTTGTGCGGCAGAAGGCAGTCCCATAAATAATCTGGTCCGATGCCATGTAGGGCTTTATAGGTCATTATCAACACTTTGTTCTGGGACAACTGACAAATTAGCTTGATGAGTGGATTTTTATTTGGTTAACAATATTTTTATTTGGTTAACAGTATTTTGTAATGTTGAGGTTTGCTTTGTGTGGTTTTATTATTTGATTGGGGTAGGTTAATCCTATTTTACCCTAAAAATCCTGTTCTGTCCTGTGCTTCTTAATCCCATCACCTGAAGCTGAAGATGTTTTATTTATGAGTAGATTGGCTTGGTTTTCTTAATGGGCACAATATTTCAATCTCTAAAGACTTCAAGCATCCGCTGGGGGTTGTTGGGGGCTGCTTTCTGTCTTTGTTAAGAGCTTCCTCTATTTTTTTTTTCGGGAAATATAATTTTATGCTTTTTTAATAGTCCCCAAAATATTTCATTTTTTTAGGGTGGAGTAGGATGGGGCTTCCCACACCTCATTCCTACTTTCCTTTTATGCAGCTGGTGTCAAATATTGATTAGGTATTTCAAAATACTGAAAACTCTGTCATTGACTTGGTATTCCTTTGGCCTAATCCTTTTCTTATCAGTCTGGTTTTTATAGCCTCGCTGAGCTTCAGCTAACGCTTTGCGAGATATGGGCCAAATTGTTTTAAGCTGTTTGATTCACTCCCTTAGGGAGGGAATCTGAAGTTTCTCCTGTGGTAGTTCAGGGATGGGTACAAAATCTTGGCCATAGACCACCCTGAATAGGGTAAGTCCCGTGCTACTATGAACAGAGTTATTTTAAGCAAAAGGTAGTACATCAGCCAATTATCTTACTGATAATATAATACCTGAGGCATTGCTCCAAATCTAAGTTAGTCTGTTCACAGGCCCCATTTATTTGTGGGTGATGGGTGGAGCTTAAATATTGGGTGGAGCCTAAGAGACCCAGGAACTCCTTCCAAAACTGGGAGGTAAATCCAATTTGATTATTCATTTGGGGACCATGTGTAACCTGTACACATGATGAATAATAGTCTAGCCAACATCTTTGCTGATGGAATTTTGGAGCAAGGCACAAAATGTACCTGTTTAGAAAGCAGGTATGTGATTATCCAAATTATTGTATTATCCTCACTATCAGGTAATTCAACAATTAAATTCATAGATATTTGTTTCCATGGGGCTCCTTAGACTAGCAACATTTTGAAATAACCCCAGTGGTTTCCCAGGTTGCCTCTTCACGGGGGCATATGGGGCATATATGGGGCAACTAGCCACATAAGCTTCAATGTCCTTTTTCAATGATGGCCGTCAAAATTGCCTTTTAACTAAGTGCAATGTTTTTATAAACCCCTAATGGCCTGTTGCCTTTGAATCATAAGCCTTTTGCAGCACCAGCTGACTAATAAGAGCTGGCACATAGAGCCTGGCTACCACCCAGGGGAGGCCATCATGAATGGTACACTAATTTGGGTGAGACAAAAACCATTCATCCATTTTCAATGGTTCTGTGAATTGAGAGTTTAAGTTGGTCAAAAGACCTGAGTCTACCTTCTTTGGGATCTGGTGACCCCTGGAACCACCAGTTGTTTAAAGGGATCACAGGTTGGATTATTTCCTGCCATGTGTTGTTATGGCTGATGCCTTGTCTAGGCTGCCCCAGTATAATATTTTTTCCCACCAGATAGGTAGCACAGGGAGAAATTAAATCAATTAAAATGTTGTGCCTAGTGGAGAAATTCCTAGGGGGTATTCAATTCTTCAGGGTTTTTATTATCCGTCCATACTTTGAAAGGATGTTTAGCCACTTCGAGGTTTCCAGATCAGTAGGGCCTAATGTACAACAAAAGCCTCTTTCTCCCAAAATTGCCCCTTTCCTTTTGGTTTCAGTTAATTTATGGGAGGTGTAAGTGCAGAGTTGTAGAGCCCCATCAGTATTTGCTTGCAGTATGCAGTAAACAGCACCTGGCTGTGGTTACTCCAGAGGCAATTTCCTCTAAGGCATCCAGATGCCCCATGCCTAACAACCATTTGGCTTTTACCAGCTTCACTTCCACTTGTGGCTCAAACACCCACTCCGATTTCTCCCAGCCCTGGCAAGACTGGGGAGGAGTGGATTTAGCTACACCCTGGTACTCCTGATCACTGCCTGGCTAGACATTTTTTGCTTAGTCCCCTCGGTAGAAGGTTTTCTCTCAATTGATGAATGAAGCAGATCTTGCTTAATGTCAGGTGTGCTTCCATTCAAAATCCAGGAAGGAAAGACCCCAACTCTATGATGGTAGAAAAGTGTACTTTTACTAGACAAGAACTGATAGTGATAAAAGGAAAGCAAGATCTGAGGCAAAAGACACATAAATTGCATGGGCAAATCATCCAATCCTGATGCACCAAGATGTCATGTGGGCACATGTTCAGGTGGAGCCCCACATCTGGTCAGTTGAAGTTGCTGATCTTGAGTAGGCTGTAGACATGTCCATACAGCCTGGCAATACTTGATGAGAACTTTCCCCCTAAACTCTTAATCAAACATATGAAGAAACATCTCCAGCACAGCTTTTCCCCCTTTCAAATACTTAAGCTTCCCTCCCCCCCCCTGTTTCTATGGCAGCCGAAGCAAGCAGACATTATGGAAGATGACATTACAGCCCATCAGCGGCCTCAGCAACTGGTAGCTGATTCCAACAGCAAGAGGCTGGTCTGGTGATTCACCAATGGCCTGTGCAGCTGGCAATAGAGTCAGACAGTGAGGAGGCTAGAGAAGACTTGGTGCCAGAGGCAAGGATTCAGCCAGGGCCTTCAGAACTTCCAGAGACTGTAATGAGTAGAGAGGAAGAAGAGAAGGAGCCTGTTTTCAATGGACATGTGCACAGAGCTGCCAAAAGGCAGGAATGGTTCCTGAGGAGGAGGTCTCCTCAGGAGTAAGGCTTGGGGCTAATTGGTCACTCCCCTAGCCTATTTAAGAAATGACAACAATGGAGCCAATTTGTAGGAAACAACTTCGTTCCTATTCCTTCATGTCTTGAACTCAGAAACGTCTTTTAGCTCTTGTTTTCCAGCATCATTTTTCCTGCAAATTGCTTCTTGCCAATCACAATAAGAATACTGTTATCTGAAAGACTTTGCATCAGAATTGAGTTGTTTTTCCTTGGACTCTTGTCAGCTATAAATAAAGTTGAATTAACAGCCATTTTCAGGAAAAAAAACCAATTTAAACTGTATTCGTGTTTGAACAACTACTAAGAAAGCTCATTAGTAGCCCTTAATTAGTAAACTAAGGTTTGTATGGACTGTACTGTGTTCTTTGGATGGTCAGCTGGGGCAGAACAGGATGCAGGGGGGAGAGGTATAGCTCAGATTTCAGGCTCGCTTCTTAATTTTCCTATGTTTGAATAGCTTTTTTTGTTTGGCTAAATCTTGCATCAAATTACTGTTTGGATAACATTAATATGAGTTTTTCAAAGTTATGTTAAATTATATTTTCTTTATAATGCAATTTTACATTTTCATAACTGCCAAATAATCTTTTTAAACTCAAGTAGTGCTTACTTCTGAAGTTTGCTCTGATATCTCCTTACAGAAGTCTATGTTTTGTTAATACAAGTACCCACGTCAGATGGTTTGATAGTTTGATTCTTCTTTATCTTCTTGCGATCTTTTGTGTGGCAGGTAGACATTCTAAAGAGAAATTGAAACCTGAACAGAATGAGTGGCATATCTTTATCCTGACAAATTGTTTCAACTTGCAGTCTCTATTACTTTCAAACTGGATAAAGACCCCGTTCTCTGGCAGTCTGGCATGGATAGTATTTGCACTTTAAACATTGGGAATATCCCTTGCAAAAATAATGATTTTGGATGTAAAAAATGTCATAAAATTCATTGTTGTTTTCTCCTATATTTAATTCTAATAAATGGCTTTTCCTGAAAATTAACTGATGGTACCAAATTTCATGACTTGATCCATATTTCTGTGTTTCTTATCCTATATTTTCACTCTCATTAATTTGCACAATTGTCATTATGTGGCTTTTTTTTGGTAACATTTTTCTTCCTTTAATTTATTATTGTTTCTGGCATTAAGACAAAATGTGGATACTTAATGACTGGAAAATGGAATTATCATATGCTCCTAGTTTGAGCAGATGATGCTTTAATATTTATTTGTGACTCAGAATAAACATTTTAATATCTTGTAAAATCGATCCATTTATCTTTTATGAATGTACTGTAAATTGAAGACAAGCTAATATAATATGGTTGGATAATCCTATTTCAGAGTCAATGGGGAAAATGGGGATTTCCAGTTCAGGCAATGGCATTAACAGACAGCAGCAGAGGCCTTGCATCTAATAGTAAAACACATCTTTTGTATGTAAAAGATCCCAGATACAATTCCACCATCTCTATTGAACCAAATGAACCAATGATGCAATTTTAAAGCCCTACATGGCATCGGACCAGAATACCTCCGGAACCGTCTTCTGTCGCATGAATCCCAGCAGCCGATGAGGTCCCACAGAGTTGGCCTTCTCTGGGTCCCGTCGACTAAGCAATGTCGTCTGGCAGGCCCCTGGGGAAGGGCTTTCTCTGTGGCAGCCCCGGTCCTCTGGAATCAACTCCCCCCAGAGATCAAAACTGCCCCCACCCTCCTTGTCTTTCGCAAACTACTTAAGAACCACCTATATCGCCAGGCATGGGGGAATTGAGACATCTCCCCCAGGCTTTTATAGTTTTATGTATGGTATGCGTGTGTTGCATGGTTTTCAAATGATGGGTTTTTAGATGCTTTTTTAATATTAGATTTGTTTACATTGTCACACTGTTTTATTATTGTTGTGAGCCACCTCGAGTCTTTGGAGAGGGGCAGCATACAAATCTAATAAATTATTCTTATTCTTATCCTTATCCTTATCCTTATCCTTATCCTTATCCTTATCCTTATCCTTATCATTATCATTATCATTATCATTATCATTATCATTATCATTATCATTATCATTATCATTATCATTATCATTATCATTATCATTATCATTATCATTATCATTATCATTATTATTATTATTATTAATGTAAATCAGTTTTCTGGGAAATTTATAACATGCCTGTCTTTAACTTGTAATTTTTCTAGTTACTGGTAAGATCAAGGGAGTGGGAGAGACAAAAGTAAATCACAATAGGTAAGAGAAAAAGTGTGAATAAGTTAACAGGAACATGTGAATTTAGATGAATCAAAATTGGCCACTTGAAACTTACTCTATGTACCAAAAAGGCATGACTGCATGTTCTTGCCTCCCCCCAAAAAATAAAGTAGAATAATGCTTCTGGATAACCAAATGAATTAGTGAAACTATTGATCTGAATTAGCAAAGACATAGTCATTATCAATGTTGTAGAAGTATATTCATCTACTTCAGATGCAATGAAGGGAGATATTGGGGAATTATATTCCTAGAAATGTTAAATGCAGTTTAAGAATTCTGAACTGGAGATCAAGACCATCAGCCATGGAAACTCACTTCCAGTTATTTCCCCAAATCTAACCCCAATCTATCCCGTTGTGAGAAGCTATACATGTATTGCACTTAGATGAGAAGTATATAGTAAAAATATTAATGCTCCTATTGCTGCTGCTATTACTACTAAAGTGCGTTTGACATATAAAACTTGGAAATGTGAAGAAACCTGGAACTACAGGAATATTTGAAGTGAGTAAATGCACAGAAAGTAGGTTAGTAGAGTTTTATATAAATAACTCGCTTAGTGGCAACAACTACTTCAAGCAGTTTAAACTTAAACTTTACATAGTCAGCCAAGTCATTTGAGGTTCAGACTGTGAAACAGAATCTTGAATTATTGATGTCAAATACATGGGTGAATTTAGAAAACGAAAATGAATGAAGGCAAGTAAACTAAACTAGAAGAACATGTAATCATAATATAAATTCATTTAGGCGCCTAATAAAAAAAGCTTCTTTTTTATAACCATGCAATCCCTATTCAGGGCAGAGTTGGGAGGATGGATGCCCTTCTAGACACCTACGCAGAGTAATCAACAGATATTTTTTTTCTTTACATTTTAGGAGAGAAACATCTGTTGCTACTTAGGATTGTATTCTCAACCTTCTCAGTGGGAGTCCACTGAGGCTACCATGCCATTCTAGGCGGCTAATCAAATCAGTAATAATAATATGAATGTAAAGAAGAGATTTAGTATGCTAAGCATTTGTAGACATGTAGAGAAAGAATATCTTTGGAATATGTCCTCATTAGGGAAGCAGGTTAAACAAAAATTTGACCAATGTTGTCAAGAATAACACTAGACACAACTGAAATACCCACTGATAAGAGCTATAAAAGCAGCAGCAGTTAAAGTTGTAAACAGCTTTGTATCAACAAATATGGAACAATACTGTTAATCCCAGACATCGAAAATAGCACCGGTGGTCTTTACTCACCAGTGCCTTTTGCTGGAGGCCCGGGGAGACAAGGGCACACGGCGGCCGCCATCTTGGATTCGGCCGAGATCTCATGAGACTTCGCGAGATCTCGGCCGATGATCAGGCCTGGGTGGCCTGATCGGTGATGTGTCCGGGCAGGGCCGGCCTGCCCTATATAAGGGCGTGCAGGCCCGAGGCTCTCCCTTCTCGCCCAGACTCGGCATTAATTGCAGACACCCACCCGCCCTCCCTATCTTACAGTGTGCTATTTTGGGTCGCCCTAGGGGGCCGAATAGGAATTTTTGGCGGTCTGGTCCCTTAGCCATGACCGTTTTTTCGCCTATTCCACACTGTGGAGACGGATAGAGCTGTTAGGGGTGCTTGCAACTGTTTAGGTTAATTGGCTTACCTTTGGTCATTTGGGTAGGCAGGTTAGGGGCGGAAAACTGGGTGGTGGTTTAGCAACTGCGTGTTCTCCGTTGGGCTTCTTTGGGGATGATTGACAGGTTCTCTCCAAGCTTGTGGTTTTGGCGACCTGAGCAGCTGGGGGGAACCTGTCTTTGGGTCCCGCCTATTTAATTCCCCTTTTAGGGGTTAGCCGGCGGGACCTCCCACATGCAAGTGCATGGCATGGTCTCAGGTGAGGGAGGGGTCCCTCACCTGGATTAGCATGGAGCTACGCCCATATGTTGCCCCGAAAGTTTATTATACATCATTTTCCGCCCCGGAAGCAATTGTTTGACCCTGCATGTCCAAGTTAGGGTCATTAGCTATTCATGTTGATTATGCTAATTTGATTAAATAAATTATGCAAATTTATTTTAATAAAATGACCCAGTTTAAATCCAGCTCATTGTATCCATGTCGTTACTCCGCCTCTCCTGCAAAAGGAAATGTAAGAAATGTGGAAATTACTTAACCACTGCAGTACTTCATCACACATGTTGTTATTATTATTATTTGCATTGCTAAAATTCACTTAGCTTGATTTTTTATTTCTTTCATTATTCTACTAGATAACACTATAAATGAAGGAATTGTGAAGAAGCTTTGTCTGTAATAGTGGGAAGAAGAATAGAGCTATTCATGGAGAGAGAAGTACCAGAGAAGGGGCAGGTTTCAGAGAAGACAGATGGACACTAGATTTGATAGTTATCGTAATCTGAATGAGATAGCTTGGGAATATTAGGAAATTTACTTTTGCTTCATTGACTACGGAACGTCCTTTGACTTGCCAGGATAGGAAACATATTAAGACTAATGGATACATCAGAACGTTTTATTATTTTTCTAAGAAATCCTAATTAAAAGAAGCTATTATAAGAACTACATTTGGAGAAATAGGATGGTTCAGAATAGATAAAGTGCTGAAACTAACTTGCATATTCTCTGCATTAACTCATATTGCAAATATATTACAAAATTATTACAAGAATGCCAAGATAGGAAATTATGATAGATGAAATCAAATTTGCAAGACTAACTACTGTTACCCGAAAGTAACGATGATTTAGAAATGTTCATTATGAGAATAAAAATGGAAGGTCAAGAATCTTGGCTGATCTTAAATGTTAAGAAGATATACAGTAGATAAGATCAATCTGAGTGCTTAGCTGAATATAAAATGTAATGGATCATTTTATTATTATTATTAGTCTCAAGGATCTCTGTTTCTGTCTCAGTCTCTATCATCTTCTTGCCAAAAAAAAATACAGGGATTTGTCCAGACAATCACCAAGAAACAAAAAAAAACTGAATTAAAGAATACAGAGAGATGGTGGTGGGGGGAATCAAATAAAGAACTGGCTACAAGGCTAAGGAGATACACTAGAGAAGCAGAGGACTGGAACATAAAAGCTCTGCTCTCTAAAAACCATCCAAGGTATGTTTCCAAATGCAGTACAAAAACATAGTAACATCAGAGCCATCAACAGTAGACAAGGAACCGTACAGGAAGAATATTTAGAAGAAAGAAAAGACCTAACACCAATGCAAACAAGTTGTAGGACCTGAGAGCAGATCACAACAATCTCTCAGAAAAAAGACCAGTCACCAGACAGAGTAGCAGAGATCCAATAGCAGGTCAAAAATATGAAGAGCTGGACAGCACCCACACTGAACATGATCCATATCTACTAGCAAAAGAAACTAATAAGACAGAGTCTTATATTAATTTTTGCTCCCAAAGATGTGCTATGTCTTACTTTCAGGGAATGTCTTATTTTTTTTTTCAATGAAGAAGAATTCACTTTTATTGCTGAACAAAAAAAAAGAACATTTATTATACACTGTACAGTAGTTGCCATCACAAACCAGTCTTCGGAGAGGGGCGGCATACAAATCTAAATAATAGATAGATAGATAGATAGATAGATAGATAGATAGATAGATAGATAGATAGATAGATAGATAACCAAACAAACTGTGAATCCTATCAAAAATTTCTTACTACTACCGTACCATTATTTCCATGAACAGCAATTATACTTTATTCAAATATATGTTATATATGTTCTATTTGGGAATGCTACGAAACAAAATGTCTCCTATGTCTTACTTTTGGGGGATGCCTTATATTAGGCAATTCTACAAAACCTCTCCTATGTCTTACTTTTGGGGGTGACTTCCCTTGGGGGAAACATGGTATGATTAGCAATAGATACATAGATACTTACAATTAAACAAGCTGTTAGCTCCAACCCAAACTGCTAACCCAAGGAATCTAATTATGAAAGATCACCACAAGGGAACAGCATCACCCAACTACCATCCAATAATCTGCCTTCCAATAATATATAAAGTCTTGTCAGGCATCATAGCCACCAAGCTAAAGGACCATATCAGGCAGTATATCAGCACATCTCAAAAGGACATTGGAAACAACACCAGAGACTCAAACCACCAGATGTTCAGAGATAGAGCAGTTCACCTAAGACTCAAGGTCTAAACTGACTAATTTGTGTTTACATACACAAACACTGAGAGATATACATGCATACATACGTACGTATGTACATACATACATATATTAAATAATATCAAGACTATCAAAATGCAAAAATCAGAATATAGCATTAGTCTCCCCAGTGTCAATGTTCAACTGTAAAAACTGAACTCTCTGGAAAACCACAGATGCTAAAAGAGAGCTGTCAGTTTTTATTGACTACTAAGAACTCGAGGAAGAATCTGTCTTTTGCCAATCAAATTTAACTGCCCTCTCGGTGTTAATGGACAGGAAGCAGATACTCATATTCTTTGTACATGTGAATTGAGTGCAGATAATAACATAAGATTATGTTTGACAAAATTGAGAGAAAAGAAAGGAAACAGTAGTTAAGGTGGATGGAAAGGATCAAAGAAATTCATGGAATTATGTGAAAAAGTATGAGCTGTTGCTAATAGAAAGCGCAAGTTGGGGAAGAACTTTCCAAGAAGTCACAAGGAGTCCAAGCATAATGAAGTTTTTTAAAAGTAGAGAACGCTATCACACTATCACAAAATTGCATGGAGAAGCAACCATGTCTGTCATTTTGAGAATTGTCAAATGCCCATTCATAAAATGTGTTCTGTAATAGTATCATAAAACATTTGTTTACTTTATAAGCAAAAACATTAAAATGTCATCTGCTATGATCCTCAAGTACACAGAATTAAGGGGTTTTTTGGGGTGGGTTGATGGGTAAGGGAATATATTAACACAAATCCAAATAAAGCATTTGGCTTTTCTTTGTACAAATGCCTTAGGGTCCTTTACTAGGCCTAATGGCATTGTTAAAACTGGTGATAATGCCCGCTGGCGACTTACCAGCCGGCGGTCGTTGCAGCTCGGCTGGGGAAGGATGCCGCCATTGTGGGCGGAGCCTGCGGCCCCCACATCATCAACGGGGGCTGCAGTGACAGCGGTTGGGTGCGCTGGGCACCGATTCGTCCGGGCAAGAGGGAGACAGCCCTATAAAAGGGGCTGCCTCGTGGCGCAGTTCCTCTTCGCCCGGTCGTCGTGGGACAGCCCAGCAGCACCCGGAGACAGCGGCGCGGCGAGGGACAAGGCCCGAATGCCGAAGAAGGCATCGGACGGTGCAGCCGGCACTCGGCTTCTGCGCTCAGGCCGGCAGCGGGTGGAGGGCTAGTGGTTTGGAGGCTATTGTGGTTGGCTTTTTTAAGGGTGGCTGCTGCGATGGCTCAGGGCAGCAAGGCAAAGGCGGGAGCCCAGCGGCGGGCAGCGGGGGAGCAGGCCGGCGAGCAGGGCACCCCCCCATTGAGCCCCGTTGTACGGGGAGGAAGAGGGCCCCCAAGAGGGCATGGATAGAGGCCCCTGGGGCCAGGCAGGCCGGGAGGCCTGAGGGAGAAGGAAGCTCCAGGGGAGGACACAGGGGGCGGGCGGCAAGCTGCCGGGGGCCAACCTCGAGGGCAAGAGGCCACCGCCAGGGGCGGGCCCCATCACGGGGGCCATGTGGTAGGTTTGTTGAGGTATCTGGACCTGAGGAAGGGGAGCCCAGCGGCTCAGAGGTTAGCCATATCTGATGAGGGGGCCCCTGCTGTGAGGACAGCCAGGAAGGAGGGTGCAGGGGATGATTCACTTTCTGTTTCCTCACAATTGTTATCTGCCTTACTCGAGAAACTGGATAAGAGGCCGAGGAAGAGGGGCAGGCCCCGGCATGAGGGTGCCACGGGTGCCACAAGCGCGGAGGGGACACGGAGCTCCTCAGAATCGGCGGAGAGGTCCCAGAAGGACCGATCAGAGCGTCACGCGAAGAAGAAGCGCAAGAGAAAGCCGGTAAGCAGGACAGCTTCCTGCTCTGAGGATGACGACGACAACTCTTCGCATTGGGGTGAGTGCCCTGTACCTAAGCATCGGTGGTCCCATCCAAGGGGGCCACGAGGCAGGCTGCAGGCAGTTAAATGCACAACACATAGGGCACACAAAACATGGCGTTCGCGCACGGCAGCCCAGGTGTGGGGGAGGGGGCGCAGACGGGAGGTGGCAAAACGGGGCAGGAAGAGAAGGGACATGTCGAAGGATAGCTCCGAGTCGACCACAACGGAGTCAACTGACCCTTACGAGGGCGACAGTGACAACCCTTTCGCCCCTGGCCTCCCTGACACCCCGCTGAGCATGCATATGTCGCAGGCCCTTAAGCAAAAAATTTGGCACGGGGCTTATGTGGACATCTTTAGTATATTATTACCCGAAAAGTCCAAGAAGGACAAGGACAAGGATAGTAAGAAGGGGTCCGACGACCCGAAAGACACTAAGATGGATAAGGGAATATTAGCGTGGTCATATGCCTTTTTGGCTTACCATTCAGTGGTAGTAGAGGATGATGTGCACAAGACCCACGAGCTTATACTATATATGAATATGATTTTGAAGGCGTACCAGGAGTTTGGGGGTGAGGCATGGAAACAGTATGATGAGACATTTCGTAGATTCGCCGCACACAATAGGCATTGGCCTTGGGACATGAAACACAACGATCTGTGGCTTCAGGCTACGCAGCAAGCAGCTACCCCGGCTAGTGGGTGGACTCCCACTGGCCACTTGCTGCTGACACAGGGAAAGGAAGCCACCCTCCCCCACCCTGCAGTGGGTTCGGGGACCCAGGGCCCTACACAGCGTAGTGGGTCGGGTTCGTCCTTTCAGAGCCCGCCGTACTGTTATGAGTACGGTGCTAGGGGGGCCTGTTCAAGGCCAGTTTGCCACTTTCGCCACGCCTGCGCTTTGTGCAACGGTAGGCACTCAACCTCAGCATGTTACAGGGGCATGGGGGGAGGCGGCAACAAGGAAGCTGGGGGCTCCTCCAAACCCCAGCCAGGAGGAGCTCAGAGTAAGGGGCCCAACCCCCGTTAGGTTGGACAGGTTAAAGGACAGACTTACCGGCTATCGACCCAGGAAAGGTGCTGAGTTTTTGATCACAGGTTTTTCCGAGGGCTTTAGGATACCATATGAGGGGCCTAGGAATGCCTGCCTTGCGGATAATCTGAGGTCAGCAGCTGGCATGGGGCATGTGGTATGCAAAAAGATTATGAAGGAGGTGTGGGAAGGCCGGGTGGTGGGCCCCTTTACGGAGCCGCCCCTGCCCTCCTTGCAAGTATCCCTCCTGGGGGTGGTGCCCAAGAGAGCAGCCGGGGAGTTCAGGCTCATTCACCATCTGTCCTTCCCTCCGGGTGAATCGGTAAATGACCACATCCCGGAGGAACTGTGCTCAGTGCGCTACACACCCTTTGAGGCGGCTGTATCGATGGTCCGAGGGTGTGGAGTGGGGGCCCTGATGGGCAAATGTGATATTAAGTCGGCCTTTCGACTTTTACCAATTCACCCCGAGGATTTTGACCTCATGGGTTTTCAGTTCGAGGGGGGCTTCTTCGTGGACAGGGCCCTACCAATAGGTTGTTCGGTGTCATGCTCTTTATTTGAGAAGTTTAGTTCATTTCTCGAGTGGGCCCACGTGAAGGGCACAGGGATTCGGTCAGTGGTACATTATCTCGATGACTTTCTCTTCGCAGGGCCGGCTGGCTCTGACGATTGTCAGCGGGGGATGGCAGGATTTCAGGACTTATGCGTTGATCTGGGCGTGCCTCTGGCCCATGAAAAAACCAAGGGGCCCACCACCAGGCTCACATTTCTAGGCATTGAGGTAGATTCAGTAGCGCAAACGTGCAGGCTACCTGAGGACAAGCTGGCTAGACTTAAGGACGGTGAAGGTTGTTCGAGCCGCCAGGAGGGTGACCCTCAAGCAGGTTCAGGAGCTAGCCGAACTGTTGAATTTTGCTTGTCGTGTGATAGCGCCGGGGAGGGCGTTTATGTATAGACTTTACCAGGCGACGGTCGGCCTGAGCAAGCCGCACCACAGGATTTGCTTAGCGGCTAGCGTTAGGAAGGATCTAGGGGTGTGGCAACAATTTCTAGACACATACAACGGGGTATCCTTTTGGAGACAAGACATGCTGCTGAAAGGGGACTTGCAGGTGAAGTCTGATGTGGCCGGGACGGCTGGTTTTGGTGTCATATGGAAGGATAGATGGTTTCGGGCGGACTGGCCGCAGGAGTGGCGGGGTATCGCAGTTTGCAGGGATTTGACATTTCTAGAACTATTCCCGATTGTCGTAGCCATTGAGCTTTGGTCCCCTAGTATCACTGGGAAGACGGTACACTTCTGGTGCGATAACATGGCAGTGATACATGTGGTCAACACACTCTCCTTCAAGAATGAGCGGGTGATGGGGTTGGTTCAGCATATGGTAATGAAGTGCCTGGCCCATAACATGCTCTTTCGAGCACACCATGTCCCTGGGATTAGGAACAGGGTGGCTGACGCATTATCAAGGGGGCAGTTGGCTAGGTTCCGGCTGCTTGCCCCACAGGCCGGGGAGCACCCGGAGGCAGCCCCCATCACCTGTGGCTGATTGGAGGGCCAACGTAAACAGGGCAATGGATATGTCCATAGCCGCAAGCACCAGGAGGTCATACCAGCGGGCAGGTAGGGAATTTTGGGCTTTCCGTCACCTCAGGGGATACGAACAGCTATGGCCGGCCCCGGTGGAGCACCTGCTTGAGTTTTGCACACTTAGCAAACACCGGGGGTTGACAGCCCGGACAATACGGGGCAAACTGGCAGGCTTGGCTTTTATAGCCAAGTCAAGGGGTTTCTCAGACACCACGGGGGACTTCAGGGTTAGGAAAACACTGGAAGGCTGGATCAGGGAGAAAGGTCAGGTCCAGGGTGACAGCAGGCATCCCCTCAAGTTAGCTCACCTAAGGGGGCTGCGTGACTTGTGGGACAGGCTGTGCCGCTCTGATTACGAGGCAGCACTTTACCACGTGGCTGCGGTTACCTTGTTTTTTGGGGCTGTTTGTATCAGTGAGGTTCTTGTGGCATCCAGGTCCGATAGCTCCGGCCACGCCTTGACGGCTAGGGATATTAGATTCAGGCGGGGCTCGGTGTTCCTGCGGCTGAGAAGATCCAAGACTGATCAAAGGGGACGGGGGGTTACAATTAAGCTTTCCCGGACCAACGACAGGAAGGTGTGCCCCGTGGGGTCAATCTCAGCATACTGGGCCCTTAGGGGCGGAGAGCCGGGCCCACTTTTCTGTCATTCCTCTGGGGAGCCTCTCACCAGGTACCAGTTTTGGGCAGTAACGACTAAGGCCTTGTCCTGGCTGGGCTTGGACCCCAGGTGTTATGGGACTCACTCTTTTAGGATTGGTGCAGCTTCCTTTGCAGCTGAAGAGGGTTTCAGCACACCAGACATACGTGCCGTCGGCTGATGGAGATCAGCGGCCTTCCAGACATACATCCACCCTTAGGTGAGTAGGGCGGGAAAGGGTGCAGTCTGCGCCCCCACTTCTGACGCTGCTTTGTTTCCTCCCTTCCTTTAGATAACAAACAGGGTGCGCACCGCAGGATTTTGATCTGTGGCCACAGCATGGTGTACTGGGCCAAGAAGAGGGCCCAGGAGATGACGCCCGGCACGCAGTTGGAGCTGGACCAGCATGTGATAGTCCAATGGTTGGGCCGTAGAGGACTACGGTGGTTTGATTTGCTTCCCCTGTTATTCAACAGCGGGAAGGTGCAGGGGGTGTCGGGATGGTTGGTTTTACATGTGGGCGGTAACGACCTGGGTGCAATGATGGGCGTCGACTTGTTGTGGCACATTTGGGATGGCTTACAGGTGATTTGGGAACGGTGGCCTGACACACGCGTGTTGTGTTCCAATATTTTACCACGGAGGTGCTGGAGGCATGCCAAAGACCCTAAGGCGGTAGATGGGTCCAGGAAGAGAGTCAACAGAGCAGTTAAGAAGTGGGTACTCCAGGTGGGGGGTGGAGTGATAGACCACCCCGACATCAGAGCATCCCAGATAGAGTTATATAGACAGGACGGGGTACATTTGACAGACAAGGGGAACGACAAATTCATAGCGGACCTGCAGAGGTGCCTGCACATTCATGTGCAGGGGGGGAGAAGGGGGAATAAATCATAATTTCACCCCCTGCTGTGGCCGATAGGGGGCGGAAATGGGCATAAGCAGCAACTGTGTGATCTCCTTTAGGGGCACCTCTAGTGAGGTGAGGGGCGATCTCCTTCTCGGATTACAGGGCTCGACTGGCTTGGGTTCGGGGAGGGGGTCGCTCCTGAGGCTCGCTGGCTGGGGCTTACCAGAGACCAGTGGCGAGCCATCCCACATGCCATGGGGGCGTGGCAAGGGGCAAGGGGCAGGTGTAATTTTACCATGACCCTGCACCCAGGCAAGGAGCTTTCACCCGAGAGTTGCTCAGTTGAGGTTGTTTGAAAGTTAACTCCGCCCCCATTTGATTTATGCACCCCTGCAGGTCACGTGGTTTTAATTGGTTAAATAGTTAATTTAGAGTTTGGTTTAATAAAAGTGACCCCATTATACCCATACCTTTGTGTCCGACTGTTACTCCGCCTGCGCCGCAACATGATATGAATACATGTATTGAATGTGTGTTCAATCCTCAATTTAGGACCACAACTGAGCCCAAAATTTATATTGCTAAGCGAGACATTTATTAAGTATATTATGTCCTATTTTACAGACTTTCTTGCCCACAGTTGTTAAATGACTCACTGCACTTATTAAGTTGATAACATGGTTAAGTAAATCTGGCTTTATAACATTTTGTAATTCAAGAAATGGCCACAAATGATTTTTGTAATAATGTTTTTTTAGTATTTTTGTAATAATATAATTTTGTTAATGTTCTGGTTTTTTTTATAGTAATGTTAATGAAAAACTGAATTATCTAATAAAATTGTGGTTCAATTGTCTTTTGACCAGCTGTTCTTCCCCATCTTCCTCCTCCATGAACTTTCTCTTTTAATTTGTTTGCTAGGGAAGATGCTATTTTTCTTACAGATTATCACATTAGACAACATCTAGCCTGGTAGAAGTGAATGGGGTTTGATTTCTGTTTACGTGCAGAGCTCAGTTTGTTTTTGTGGCATATATAAGCTACTGCATTTCTTTAATGGCATACTTGGGATAGGGGTATCAAATAAAATTGAAGTTGGCAGCACCACTAAAGTTCACCCACTAATGTACATGTTAAGGAGAAGGCTTCAATTGTGCTGTCACAACCTTTTGACTTTTAGATGGTGCTGAGTACATACCACCGTATTTATTATAGTTTATTATTTATTATAGTATATTAGAATGCAGTATTGCAGGCTATTTATTCTGACTGCCGGCTGACTGCAATTTAGCAGTTTGAGTCTCACCACTTTAAGATTGACTCAGCCTTCCATTCTTCCGAGGTTGGAAAAATGAGGGCCCAGATTATTGGTGGCAATATGCTGACTTTGTAAACAGTTTAGAGAGGGCTGTAAAGCACTGTGAAGTGGAATATAAGTCTAAGAGCTGTTGCTATGGTTACATTAACCATTCCACCACCACCTTAATTTTGATAAATGTAATAGTTTTTACTTGGAAAATGTAACACCTAAATCAAAATGATCCAAAGATTGTAAGTTTTCTAGAATATATTTATAACACCTGTTCATTAATGTTGCACTTGCACTACAACTTGTGTTTCTTGCCAGTTCTATATATTGGTATCAAAGAAGTCAATAAAATAATCCATCCATATTTAGTCTCTCCATCTGTCTATTTATTGTATTCATATCTGCAATTGAGAAGGAATAGACAATACAGTAGTACCGCTACTTAACAACGCCTCTACTTAAGAACTTTTCTAGATAAGAACAGGGTGTTCAAGATTTTTGTGCCTCTTCTTAAGAACCATTTTCTACTTATGAACCCGAGCCAAGAAAATTTTCCTAGGAAATTTGAGAGTGGCCATTCTCCCTTTAATCCCAGTCATCTGGGCTGCCAGAGGAGCTTTTTGGTGACGCTTAAGGAGGCTTTGGCAGTCCAGAGAGAATGAAACATTTTCCTTTTTCTGGGTGCTTGGACAGGAAATAAACCTCTGCCAGTGCCAAGAGAAAAGAAACGCTTCCTTCACTCTGGGCAGCTGAGGAGTTACTACAGCGAAGGAACGGCTATGCCTACAAAGCAAGGGAGAGGAGAGGGGAGCCCTTCAGCATTGGAAGGAAGAGGCAACAGGTAGCAGCAACAGCAGCAGCCATTGTATGGGAGGCAACCTTGCGACAGATGTATTGGAGGCGCGTGCTCCTCCTTACCACCTCAGAGTCCCTCTCTTTTTTTTAAAGCCTTAAAGTTTTGGATTTTTTTTATTCCCCTCACCTCACCTTCTGTGACTCTCCTCCTTCTCCTCCCACCCAATTTCCGAACTTTTATTTTGAGCTTTTATTTCTTTCCTAATGGGTTTGCACACATTATTTGCTTTTACATTGATTCCTATGGGAAAAATTGCTACTTAAGAACCTGGTCACAGAACAAATTAAGTTCTTAAGTAGAGGTACCATTGTACTGAGAAAATGAAACTTTTATTAAATATTGTTAGATCTATTATCACTAGACACTTCTGAAGCCCATCCACACTTATAAGACATGAACCAAATTTTGCTTAGGGTTAGAATTTGTTTCCATATCAGTTCTTATTCATTATTAACTGTTCCACCATCTAATGCCATTATGTAATTAAATTTGTACATATTAATATAGACGGATATAATACATATACAAATAAATACATTAAAACATACATAAACACATGCATAAACACACACTTTCCTACTGACTAGGACCTATGAAAAACTTGAAGTCAGAAAAGCCTCCATCTTATGTGATCTCACATTCCTACGCAACTGCAGGGACAAAAAAATAATTCCCAAATACTTCCAACTAAAATTCCACCCAAAAACCCCAACCATAGAGAGGATCCTAAAAAGAACTGAATTAGCCCTAATCAGAAATGAACTCCACAAAAAAAGATTCATACTTGATGAAATCAACAAAAGTCTACTCTCTCTTCACCTTAAAATCAGTAACCAAATACACCCTTTACTCTGGGATAAATTCAAACAAATATCAATCTGGAGGGCAGAAACAGAAACCCAATACAAAACAGACACACATAATAAGAAACTCCAAATACTAGAGGTACAGCAAAAACCCAGCCCTCCACAACAACTTATGACCAAAACAGTACATAACATATCAGACAAGATACTCACCACTACAGAAACCAATATTCTTTCAAAAGGATTTAATTTTGCAATAACTCCAAGACGAATACCAACTGAAAATATCATATGTGGAATTGAAACAACTTTACATAAAATCAACCCAGATACTGCTAACAAAATCAGACTCCAAGTCACTAATATTCTGTGCTCTAGTAAACCTCCAAAAAGCAACATACAGCAGGAAGAAAGAGAGGCACTTATCAATCTAAAGAAAAACCAGGATATAATAATTCTCCCAGCTGATAAAGGAAACTCCACTATAGTAATGAACACAGCAGAATACAAGAAAAAATGACAAATCTACTAAAAAACCCAGCCTACAAACTCCTAAGCACAGATCCTACCACCTACCTAGAAAAAACCACCAAATCTAAAATCAAGGCCTCTCCCATCAGCGAAGAAATCCAGCAAAAAATCATCCCCAGAGAAAAATCTTCCATATGTCCAAAACTCTATGGCCTTCCAAAAATACACAAAGAAGGAATACCTCTCAGGCCAATAGTCAGTTCTATAGGCTCCCCTCTACAAAACCTTGCCAAATTTTTAGCCAAATACCTTCAACCATATACAGAAACTATTACCTCATATGTTCAAAATTCATCCCACTTTATACAAATAATTAAAAAACAAAACCTACAACCCGATGACCTACTTGTAAGTTTCGATGTCGTGTCCCTGTTCACACAAATACCTATTACAGAAGCCTTGACAGCTATCCAAGACAAACACAAACCCCCCAAATATATCCTAGACCTTACCAACCACTGCCTGACCAATACATACTTCATCTATAATGAACAAAGATATAAACAAATAGAGGGAGCCCCCATGGGATCACCTCTATCACCTGTCATAGCCAACCTCTATATGGAATATTTCGAAAATAATGCTTTAGAGCAAGCCAAATACAAACCCAAACTTTGGCTGAGATATGTTGATGATACCTTTGTAATTTGGCCACATGGTAAAGAAAAACTAGACAATTTCCTCACTCATCTCAACAGCCTACACCCCAAAATACAGTTTACTATGGAAACAGAAATCAATGATCAACTTCCCTTTCTAGATGTACTGGTCTATAAAAAACCCAATGGCAGCCTAGGACATACTATCTACCAAAAGAAAACCCATACCAACCGTTATCTAAATGCACACTCACACCACCACCCCGCACAAATCACCTCAGTGGCCAAAACTCTCATCACCAGAACCAAACGCTTAGCTGACCATGAGCACTTAAAAACTGAATTGAACAAACTCAAAGATGTACTAATTTCTAATGGATTCAAAGAGAAAACAATAACAAACCTAATCAATAAAGAGACACCCCCCAAAAAACAAGATCAAGAACAGGACAATGGCACCACCATCCTTCCTTACATCAAAGGCACCACGGATAAAATTAGTAAAATTCTACAAAAACATAACATCAAAACCTCATTTTGCACTAACCAAAAAATATCTAATATCCTAAGGAGCCCCAAAGATAAAATCCAATTAGAATACCAAGGTATCTATGAAATCCCTTGCAAAACATGTGCAGCCACATACATTGGACAAACTAACCGAAGAGTGAGCCAGCGCATGGCAGAACATATGAATGCAGTCAAGAAACAGGAGAAGACCTCCTCCCTTGTCCAGCACATTAAAAAAACAGGGCACGAAATTGACTTTGAAAAAACTAAATTACTCCACAAAACAGAGAATTTATATAAAAGAATCTCTCTAGAAGCTATTGAAATTGAAAAGAGGTCCTTTTGTTTAAATAAAAGGGATGATACCTCGCGCCTGCCAGAGATTTGGAAACCAGCCTTAAACAAAATAAACACTTCATTATAATCAATATGTCAATCCTTTAATTATTATGATTTTAGAATTTTATATTTGGAAATCAGACTTAAACAAAACACTTCATAATCTTCATGCCATTCCTTCTATAACCATGATTACACCAACCAATCAGATCACGGAAGCATAGTCACCCAATCTATTTGCTACATTCAAAGCAAATCTCCACCCCCACACTACATGCTAAGAAGAAATGTCAGTTGCTAATATTCATTTGCAAAAACACAAAGATTGGAACTCCAGCCTGATGATGGTGAATGTGATTTCACCGAAACGTCGCATAGACATGCAAAACATTACACAGGGCAAAACCCGAACTCAGAACAATCTACATATATATATATATATATATATATATATATATATATATATATATATATATATATATATTTAATGCCATTATTGTTAATGCCATTATTGTTCTGACCCAGCTGCGGACCAAAACCACACAACACAAACAGCATCTGAACAACCTTGTTTTAATATTAACAAGCTATTAATTTTCTGTATTATCATTTGTTCTAAAGTCAATGAAATGACAAATCAGTCTTTTCAGAGCAACAGCTGTTAATTAACCTTCTTAACAGCCAGGAATAGTCCAAGCAAAAAGAATCAAAAGTCCAATGAAGAGCACTCAAGTGTGAATGATAACAGCACTCAATCTTACTGTTGTTGGCAGACTGCCCAGGAGCAATTTGCAAGAAAGCTTTTCAAACATGAGCTGAACAAGAGTTTTTCAGTGAGAGACAAGACATGGAATGAATAAGTTGTTTCCTGCAAATTGGTTAGTCCTCCTCCTTACTTAAATAGGCTATGGGAGTGGCCAATTAGGTTCCTCCTCTTCTTCTGCACTCATTGCAGCCTCTGGAAATTCTGAAGGCCATGGTTGAATTCCTGATTCTGGCACCAAATCTTCTCCAGCCTCCTCACTGCCCAACTCTGGTGCCAGCTGCACAGGCTGCTGGTGAATTACCACACCAGCCTCCTTGCTGTCTGAATTAGCTACCAGCTGCAGCAATCTGCTGGCAGGCCACAACAATTAAAGCCTTAAATAGTGGATGTGGTATTCAAATTAGAAAATATGAGCCAATTCTCATTTAATATATTGTATCCTTTAGAACAGGGGTACTCAGATCAGGCCTATAGGTCCAACCTGGAAACAGCAAAGGACCAGCCCATGGTGCGTCGGCCAGAGAAAATGGAACTTGGGGGGAGAGGGTTGTAGTCAAAAACAAAGCTTGGGAGCCCATTTTTATGGCAGAGCACTATGTTGGCACCCCAACACACCCACCCCATCTCCCTGAGGTCAAATACAATCCCGATGTGGCCCTCAATGAAATTGAGTTTGACAGCCCTGCTTTAGAATGCTAAAAAAAAAAAGCTGAACCAAGGATACACAAATTGTATTGGACTTCTCTGGTTGAATAAATTCTTAGGAGTTGTACTACTTTTGCTTTTGGCAAAAATATGGATCAGCTATTGATGATTTCATGGAGATATTCAGGCCATTTCATTGGCAGAAATTGAAGTGGGTTTGAAGTCATTTGCTACTATTTTTTACCCAAATATTATTCGAACATTCCGGCCTACATTCCTGGAACTCTGGAATTTTGGATCAGCTGTACCATCCAATGGTTTTCAAAAAAGCATCATATAGTGCGCATTGAAGCTACCCATCCTATGGGTGATTAAGGGCATGCCTCTTAATTCAAGAATAGATGCAGCTGTTGCATTATATAGATGTCAAACTGCTGCAGTAGTTGGTGATAAATTGACGGCTTGCCACACTATCTATATAAGGAGGGGTAAACTTGGAGAGAGAACAGAAGCTACTACAAAGCATTCTTTCATGTATGTATGTATGTATGTATGTATGTATTTGTGGAATAGAAGTAATTCCTATATCCCATATAATTCCTATATCCCATAAAGTGTATTGTGTTAAAAGTGTATTGTTTTATTTATTCTACTGTATTTAAGATTTCTTTCAGATTCTACTAATTCCAAGTGAAAATTTGGTTTTCTTAAAAAGCAGTTCCAGTTCTTTTACTATTCATTATCATTCCTAAAGAGAATATAGCACAGAAATTGAACTCTGTTTGATCTCAACTGAACAAGAAATTTTCTAATACTCTTATGTGTTCCTGACATTTGCCCCAACACAATGTATTTCCTCCCAAGAGCTTATGCTAAGAAGAGTGAATCCAAAGATGGAAGAGATTTTAAATAATAACTGCAATTTTAAAGACAACATGCTCGTGCAAGGAACAGTTCTTATGTCCGTTCAATTATTTATCAATGATCTTCTACAATTTCAGTTAAAGAAAGAAGAACTCAGCATTTATTTAAAAAGAAGTTTTGAATGGTTTGAATATAAGCATGTTATGAAGGTAATATTACTCTGGTTTTTTTCAGTTTGAGTTTAATCTGGGTGTGTTGATAAACACTAGCCATAATTGACTTCTTAGGTATACATTATTATTGTCCACCTAGATATAATATTGTTCTATTTTATTACAGCATATAATAAACATTGCTGGAATATATTATTTAATCAGAAAAAATGTACCTCATTTTAAACTGAAAGTACTATGTCTGTCTGTCTGTCTGTTTATCTGTCTGTCTATCTCTCCAATATTTACATATATTCCAAATAAATTATATTAAAGGAAATCAGATTTTCTTGCCTAAATGTACAACCTTTCTTTTTTCACAATTGAATTTCATTTTGTTTGATAGTGCCCAATGTTCAAGTCTGTCAAGATCCTGCTGTATCTTGAACCTATCTTCTAGAGAGTTGGCTGTTCCTGCCAGTTTTGGTGTCATTTACCAATTTGGTTTTTTTAAATAATTTTTATTTCAGACATATTTATTTATTATTTATTTATTAAATGGATTTCTATGCTGCCCCTTGGGGTGGCTCACAACATATAATAAACAATACACAATATCTTGAATCCAATTAATTAATTAAAAATCTAAAATTACAAAAAAAGCCTTTTTTAAAAAAGCATTCTTATATTCAAAAAAATCCACAATAGTGTCAAAAAGATAGTAAAAGGGTCTCACACAGTTGCCATTTGATAGCCAACAAACTTCTGTATGAAGCAGTAAATGATCAAAATCTTCATCATTCCAAACACAGAGCTCTCAGAATAGAATAGAATAGAATAGAACAGAACAGAACAGAACAGAATAGAATAGAATAGAATAGAATTTTATTGGCCAAGTGTGATTGGACACACAAAGAATTTGTCTTGGTGCATATGCTCATATGCTCATATGCTCATAGTGATCATTGAGAGCATGTACTTTAATTATATTCACTGCAGTAATGACAGAGTGTAATAATTGTGTAAGTGATCATTGAGGGTTTTTTCCCTAACCAGATGTTCACAATTAATGGCATAATGAATGGTAAAGACATTTGGCACTACTTTTTTCAAGTAAGCTACACACCCAGGGTAGCGAACAGTCATTGATGGTGCTCCATCAGTTGCACAAGCAAGTATGTTGCTAAGTAGAATTTCCTTGTCTTTGAAAACTGCTCAGCAACATGAAATATTGACTCCCCTTTAGTATCTGTTTTTAGTTGCCTGCAAATAACAACACTTGAGTCAAACTTTCATCTTTAATAAAGTGCACATAAGCAAGAAGCAAAGATTCATTGCCTGGCAAAGTTGATTCATCCAGTTGTAATGCAATGTCTGTTGTCTGTAGTATGCTGCACAATAGATCTCCCACATTTTCAGCCATTTCATCTATGCATCTTTGCACTGAATTGTTGCGGAGAGGAATTGTCTTAATTATATCATGTAGTGACTTACGCAAAACAGTACTCAGAGCCACACTAATGGCTGGTAGGATGAGTTCTTCACCAACAGTATGTGGCTTCCAGAGTTAGCAATCAGCAATGAAATGCTATATGATGCATGCAAACCAACAGTATTTTGTGGGAAGCATTGTAAAACATGCGTGACGCTTCTGAAATTTATCATAAAATGATTGAAAAAAGTAGGTTCTTGTCTGCCTTATCAGGATGTGTTTTCTTCAAATGTTCATTCAGTCTGGAAGGCTTCATTGCCTCATTAGAAAATACTTTTTCACATAGTAGGCACTGTGGCAACTGCTGGTTTGATGGTGCTGGTATAAATTTACATTTCAGATATTCCACACTATATTGTCTACACTTCTTCTTTGACTTTTCTGTTTCTGCCATTTCTGCTCTGAAAACAGAATACTTGCAATATGTGTCTGTTCACATCTGATTTGAAAAGAGTTATAGTTGTGAGGGCGAGAGAGAAGTAGAAACCCGCCTTTTTAATTTTAAAAAATAGAGAAAGTTTGCTGAGCCAGGCAAAACAGAGCAGCATGCATAAGGCTCAGTGTGGCTGCCAGCGTATGATATGCACAGGCACAGAAGGTGATGGGGCGAGTCAGGCCAGAACCAGAAGAGCTCAACAGACTGAGCCACTGCATTAGGCAGTAGTAAAGAGCTATGGATAGCATAACTCAGGGAAATACAGAAAGGCTTTCAGAAAAGTATCATCTTTCTAACCTTCAAAACACACTTTTTGAAAGCAAATATCAACCTTTGTGCAATCTTATTATATTTCTAATATTTGTGGCTGGTTTGATAATTATTAATTGTTTTCTAGATACCCTGCAACCTATTGGGTCTTTCTTTTTTTCCACAAATAATATAGGTTTGCATTACTTTCTCTTTCTTTTTTGCCAAATTTCAATCCCATATTAATCATGTGTTGTGGTTACCTCTGGCCCAACTCCTGCCCCAAGGACTGTGGATGTGGGGGAGACATCCACATGCTGCAGGCCTGTTTTGCTCCTGGTGGAATCTGATGATGAAGGCTCCTCTGGCCAAGAAGACATGAGTGACAGGGAGGAGGAGAGTGTGGCAGACAGCTCAGAAGGAGATCAATTATCTCTCTCCTCCTTGGATTTGGAACAAGAGTTAATGATACAGCCATGCATGCAGAGAGCAATGCATAGGCAGCAACAACTGAGAGAGTATTATCAAAGAAAATGAGACCACCTGTGGTTGGGTGGGGCTGTGGTAATTAGTGAGGCTGCTATAAAGAGCAGCGTGTGGGTTTGGCCATTGTGGAGGATTATCTGATCGTTGTGTTTCATGCCTGCCTTGCTGACTTCGACCTTGGTGTGTTGCTTTTTCCCCACTTTGAAACTAAAGCAGAGCAAAGGGTGTTTCACTTTGTGAAAGAAGAAGGACTTTGAATTGCCTCATAGCTGCAAGCTAAGTATCTCAGAACTGATAAGGGACTTGTACCAATTACCTGTTTGTTTGGAGATGAGTGCTCTTTGCTATACAAAAAGAGGGCTTAGTTTAAGTAAATTTTTGTTATAAAGAACATTGTTTTGAATTTTCAAACGTGTGTGTGTCTGAAATTTGTATCTGACTTTTCGGGAGGATTCTACCAGAGAGCCCGACAGAACAATCATTATTGTTGATTCATGACCTTGGATTCGTATTGTAAGTTAACCCATTTGAGATACAACAATTGTCACTCTATGATGCACCATTTTGCCCAATTGAAGACCACAAGTATGATACTGAGATGCAAGAGTTTTAATAGTATATAGATTTCTTATTTTATATTAGTTGTTTTGAGAGGAAGGAAGGAAGGAAGGAAGGAAGGAAGGAAGGAAGGACCAGATGGACTACATCCCAAGGTTCTGAAGGAACTGAAAGATGTGATCTCAGAACCAACTATATCTAGAGCTCTGGGAATTTCTAGAGGCCTGGAAAAGAGCTAATGTAGTTCCCGTATTCAAAGGGTGTGTGTGTGAGATCCAGGAAACTACAGTCTCAGCAGCCTGACCTCAGTACCAGGGAAGATTCTGGAAAAGTTAATCAAACAATGAATCAGCAAACACCTAGAAGCAAACAAACTGATAATCAAAAGCCAACATGGGTTTGTCAAGAACAGATCATGCCAAACTAATCTTACTTCATTCTTTGACCACGTGACAAAATTATCGGAACAGAGGAATGCTGTCAATATAATGTACTTGGGCTTCAGTAAGGCATTTGACAAAGTAGACCATAACCTATTACAGCACAAGATGAATTCATAACTGGCTGAGCAACTGCACTCAACATATGGAACTGCATCTACATGTAGGAGGTATGGTGGGATATCTCAGTGCTCTGTTTTAGGCCCATATTTTTCAAAATATTCATCAATGATTTGGACAAGGGGATAGATGGGAAATTAATCAAATTTGCAGATGACACCAAGCTAGCAGGAATAGTTAACTCTCCAGAAGATAGGCTCAAGATATAGAAGGATCTTGACAGACTTGAACATTGAGCACTATCTAATAAAATGAAATTAAATGGTGAAAAAGTAAAGTTCTACATACAGGCAAGAAAAACAAAATTTACAGGTACAGTATATGTGGTACCTTGCTCAGTAATTGTGACTATGAATGGAATCTTGGAGTCCTAGTGGACAATCACTTAAACATGAGCCATCGGTGAGCTGCAGCTGCCAAAAAAGCCACCACAGTTCTAGGCAGCATAAACAGAGGAATATAATCACGTGAAATGTTAATAATAATTTATAATGCCTTGGTAAACTCAGACTTGGAATGCTGCATCCAATTTTGGTCACCATGATGTAAAAAAGATGTTGAGACTCTATAAAATGCAGAGAAGAGCAACAAAGATGATAAGGGGATTCAAGGATAAAATCTATAAAGAATGGTTGCTGGACCTGGGTATGTCTAGTCTGATGAAAAGACATACTGGGGGAGACAGGATAGCAGTGTTCCAATATCTCAGAGGCTGACACAAAGAAGAGGGAGCCAAGCTATTCTCCAAAGCACCTGAGGGCAGGACCAGAAGCAATAGGTGAATCAAGCAACTTTGAATTAAGGAGAAATTTCCTGACAGTTAGAACAATTAATCAGTGTAACAACAACAAGAGCCGAGGTGGCACAGAAGGTAGAGTGCAGTACCGTAGGCCACTAAACCTGACTGTAGACCAGCAGGTCAGCAGTTCAAATCTCATCACCGGCTCAAGGTTGACTCAGACTTCCATCCTTCCAAGGTGGGCAAAATAAGGACCCAGATTGTGGGGACAATATGCTCGCTCTGTTAAAAAGTGCTATTGCTAATATGTTGTAAGCCACCCTGAGTCTAAGGAGAAGGGCAGCATAAATGAATGAATGAACGAACGAACGAACAAACAAACAAACAAACAAACAAACAAACAAACAAACAAACTTGCCTTCAGAAATTGTAAATACTGCAACACTGCTAGTTTTTAAGAAGATGTTGAATAACCATTTGTCTGAAGTGGTGTAGGGTTTACTGCCTAAACGGGGTCAGACTAGAAGACCTCCACGGTCTCTTCCCACTCTCATATTCTGTTAAAATGTTCTTATACTGTAAAAAGTACAGCTTGTGTAAGGAAGAAAGTGGCATTTAGTCCATCAGTATGGCTAGCAGATATAAGAAATATTTGATTTGACTAAGGTATTATTGAATGCTGTTCCCTATCTCCGAGACCGCTTTCTGCCGCACGAATCCCAGCGACCGATTAGGTCCCACAGAGTGGGCCTTCTTCGGGTCCCGTCAACTAAACAATGTCAGTTGGCGGGCCCCAGGGGAAGAGCCTTCTCTGTGGCGGCCCCGACCCTCTGGAACCAACTCCCCCCAGAGATTAGAACTGCCCCTACTCTCCCTGCCTTCCGTAAACTCCTTAAAACCCACCTTTGTCGTCAGGCATGGGGGAACTGAAACACTTCCCCCGGGCATGTACGTTTTATTTATGGTATGTCTGAGTGTGTGTTGGTTAGCAAAATGGGGTTCTTTTAAATATTTTAAATTATATTTGGATTTGTTATAAATTGTTGTGTTATGCTGTGAGCTGCCCCGAGTCTGCGAAGAGGGGCGGCATACAAATCTAAATAATAAATAAATAAATAAATCATATTATACAATACATGCAGGGGTGGGCTACTGCCTAGATGTGGTGGGGATGCAGTGGGATAGCAAAAATGAAGCTCCTCCCCAGAGCACCCAATTTGCATTGAAAGATGTTGAAAGAAAATGCAGGGTGTCCTGCATAAGCCATGCCCATAGTGTGGTAGTAAAATTTTTGGTAGCCCTTCACTGAATATAGGGTTGTATAAACCAGATTTTTTTTTACGGGTTCCTTTTTGGAGTGGTGTGTGTGCTCATTACCGAATCTATGGCAGCCTTACTTTTAATCATATGTTAGCATTTCCCCCATCTCTTTTTAAAATTGTACATGGTAGCTGAGGGATCTTTCTTCTAGCTTTATGTAATCTTTATCAGGTCCAGAAAACTTCCCATAGCTCTTTCTCCTCTTCTTGGGCATTTTCTGTACAAAAACACATTGTAAGGTCATGTGGTCATGCCACAAAGCACCAGGGAATGAAGAAAACCTCTTTGCAAACAACCTGGTGTTCCTGTAAATGCAAGGGCTTTTAAAAGGTTAAAAAAAAGCAGGCAAAAAAATCTCTCTCCAATCTCATACATTTTTTAAAAAGTAAATGCAATTTCTATTTATTCATGTCCAGTATAGCAAAAAAATAAAAAAAAAATAAAACGTGGTATATGTTTCTTAAAATACATTTACAAAGAAGAGCTAAAAATTGCCCTTCTCCATTGGGCAGTAAAAAATAAAATGGATTTGAAGGATCCACAACTCCCATTAGAGATGATATCCCTGAAGAGGCTATGTGAGTTTTTAAAAAGTAGCATTGTTTTCATATGCTTTTGCTTGTTGGTATTGTTTTGATGTGTTGGGGTTGAAGCAGTTAAGGAGAGGTGCAATTTACAATTTAAGAAGTCCTTGAAACATTGATTTATTCTATATTTAAGGAAACCATGTGCTGCTTGGCAGGGGTGTTGTTTCCCAAGTATATCTGTTAGAGCAGGCTGTCTAAAGAGCATGTTTACCAACAGCAATGAAATCAATCAAAGCTTCCTGCAGAGTGTTCTTGCCCTCCATATTTGGAGAATAACAACATGCTGATCCCCTATAGTTTTCAACTATGATTTGTCAAGGCAAAGTACTTGCAAACTCGATGGGTCTGGTAGAGAGAAACCTTCAGTGATAGCAGCTTGGCCTTTCTCCTTGACAAATCTCTGTCCAGCCACTTAGAAGTTTAAGTGGAAGTCTTAGAAGTCTACCTCATCTACAAAAATATATTGACAAAATTGAACAAGTCCAAAGATGGGCTACAAGAATGGTGGAAGGTCTTAAGCATAAAACGTATCAGGAAAGACTTAATGAACTCAATCTGTATAGTCTGGAGGACAGAAGGAAAAGGGGGGACATGATCAAAACATTTAAATATGTTAAAGGGTTAAATAAGGTTCAGGAGGGAAGTGTTTTTAATAGGAAAGTGAACACAAGAAGAAGGGGACACAATCTGAAGTTAGTTGGGGGAAAGATCAAAAGCAACATGAGAAAATATTATTTTACTGAAAGAGTAGTAGATCCTTGGAACAAACTTCCAGCAGATGTGGTTGGTAAATCCACAGTAACTGAATTTAAACATGCCTGGGATAAACATAGATCCAGCCTAAGATAAAATACAAAAAAAAGTATAAGGGCAGACTAGATGGATCATGAGGTCTTTTTCTGCCGTCAGTCTTCTATATTTCTATGTTTCTATTTAGCCACCATGACATAAAATAAAGTTAAGTAACACTGAAGTATGAAGTGGATAAAAATTTGGAAAGAATCCAGGACCATTTTTAGCAGGTAGAAATGCACATTTTCCCTTCACCCTACCTCTTCTTTCTGGACCTTGGTTATCTTGCAAAAAAAAATGACTTTCTGCTACCATGAAGAGAAAGAGAAATGAATTCGTGGGATACTCCATCTCAGACTATGTGATTTTTTTTAATTGCCATGTGATTTCAGCCAAGTCTAATGTAAATTCAGGCTAAAGTACAGGAAATTATTTATGCAATGTATTTGTGGACAATTTTATTTTTTTCCCCAGTACAGTAAATGAATGAATTGTATCATGGTATGACGGTGCCCAAGCATGTTTGAAGTTCAATCTATTGGCACACTAAAATGTATCTTATTTGTTATATCTTCAGGAGGTCATGTATATAGAACCTTTTTTTTGCCTTCTCAGTAACCTTGTTTACATTTTCCTTGCCTTTTACCTCAGCAACTCAACTATCACCCAAAAAATATGTCTCTCACTGGTTGCCAGATTTACTGAGCTGTATACTGTAAGAAAATTTCCTTTTACTCTCGATTGATTAAATGATAACTGAGTTCTTTGTCCATTGATTCTGCTTCTGTCAATTTTCGAGACTGCTTGTAAGACAGCTGGCATTATAGAATAAGAAAACTAGAAAACAAACCTAAATTTGTTAATTGGCAAGCAACCTGAAGCTTTTTAGAAGAAGGCAGGTTTCCTCCCCTGTCATGCCATCCCTGGGCAATAAATACCATAGGTGAGAAGACAAAAAAACCAACCATCCCTTAATACAGTGTTTCCCAACCTTGGCAACTTGAAGCTATTTGGACTTCAACTCCCAGAATTCCCCAGCCAGCGAACGCTGGCTGGGAAATTCTGGGAGTTGAAGTACAAATAGCTTCAAGTTGCCAGGGTTGGGATACACTGCCTTAATATACATGGTCCTATTTGCCCTAAAACATGGAAAAAACCTATTGGTAAATGACTTATTTGAGACTTCTTAGAGTATTAGAGAAAAGTTACAAAGGCATAGAAGCATTACTATCTCAAGTGATCTAACTGGCTGAGTCTCACTGAATTTCAATTTAGTTGTTGCTTACACCTGAACATTCTTGATTTGTAATTCAGATTTTGCTGTTTTAAAATCCAGATGGAAAGAGGTTTTTTAAAAAAATAAATAAAGAAACAACCATTAGTCTTCTTTCTGAGCAGTTGCATCATTTCACTAATTTTCTAGTCACCTGAGATTGAAGGTTTTGATGTTCAGCTTCCAAATAGTTCAAACAAACTATGGGCTGGGGAGATTCCTAATTTATGTGAAAAGATAGAACTACACCAATTTTTAAAAAAACATAACGCAAAAGTCAAGGTAGAAGCTTTGGGGAGGGGAGCTAACCCTTTAAAAAATCTTGATGTTCACTCAGCAACAACTGTAGGAAACATGTGGTTGAAAGGGCCATTAGAAACAATTATTGTAGAAGTAATATTTAAAACAAAAACTCTTTTTGTTATGCCTGCAAGTATATTTTATGCATTTTGATGCTTTAATTTTTTGTGAATAAAAATACAATTCCAGGAAGCCTCTTCTTCAGGGGCTTTTTTGGAAGAGATAGATGGAGGAAATTGTCCAATAGAAGAGAGGTTTGCCTGCTGTTCAGACAGAATACTTTGCCAAACTGTCTTAATCCTGACAGGATTTCCTCAAGTGATTTAGAGCAGGAATCTTCAACCTTGGTAACTTTAAGATTTGTGGACTTCAGTTCTTAGAGTTCCTCAGCCAACTTTGGAACTGAAGTTGAAGTCCACAAAACTTAAAGTTGTCAAGGTTGGAGACCTCTGGTTTAGTCTCAAGCTGACATTAACAAAGGAATTTAAATGGTAGGTCCAGTTATGTCTTACACCTTAACTGACCAGTATCAGAAGTTTGATACAGACTGGAGAAGATGGTGTTATTGACAGATGCTATATAAACATTCAGGAGAATTAAGTTTGGGGGAAGATGCAAAGAAATCTGGATTGTTCTACTATTTATTTATTTATTGTTAGAGTTGAAAGGGACCACGAAGGCCATCGAGTTCAACCCCCTGCCCAAGCAGGAACCCCATAGTACACCAGTCAAGTGGCAGTTCAATCTTCTCTTAAAAATGTCCAGAGTGTCCTAAAAGCTGGATTGTTCAGGTTGTTGTTTTCTAATTGTCCCCATCCCCTTGAAATATTAACTATGCTAATATATGCCTCACCAAAACCAAAACAAGGTTCTCCCCATAAACTATCCCTTATCATTTTATTTATTGTTTTCTGCCTATTACAATTTAAAAAAGGCATTTACAACAATCATTAGAAATCTAGCTGGAACTATGCAGAACCTGATGATTATGCAAATAGTTTATTGCTGTCAAGAGAACAATAAACATTGTAAACATTGAATGCATTGAATATTTATATTCATACTAATTTAAATAGCATTTTATTATAATAAACAGTTGCTTTTTATTACCAAGGCTCCCTTCCTTCTGTTGTGCAAAGTTGAAAATACAAACCTAGAGATAGTGGATTCTTTGAGACACTTACTAAATCCACTATTACCAGAAATTTATTATAAGTACATATACTAATGCATCTATTGCGTTATGGTAACTTTAAACATATACCTGATGTCTGTAGAGAGAGAAGTAGCAGACAAGGGAGATGTGATCTCTTCAAGCATTTACTTGAATTCATTAGATTAGAAATGTGTATTCTGTCCAAGCCTCAGAATTTTTGCCCATTAGCTAGGAATTGAGAAGGAGGGACATACACATGCCACTTAAGATCTGTGTGATTTGGAACAACCTTGTTTGTTAGAAGGAGCTATGTAAAACAAGGAGCTATGCTCATGTTTTACAATTTATGTTAAAATGTTAGATGCAAAATGAGTACAGGTGGAGCTGTGGATATTAGATAGGTTATTCCTAAACATTGAGACGCTGCAATGACAAAATGTGCTTTTTAATACCTAGATCAGTGATGGTGAAATTTTTTTGGTTCACGTGCCAATAGGGTGTGTGCTAGCACGTGCACATGTGTCCACACCATTCCCTCCCCCATAATTTTTCCCATTCCTGTGCATGCACATAGGCCTCACTGAAGCCTCGGGTGGTGAAAAAGTGGCCAAACAGGCAAACCGGAAGTTCAGAAAAACTGGGAGTTTGGACTTCCGCTCTGCCTATTGGGCTGTTTTTTGCACTCCAGAGCCTTCAGGCAAGCTTCCCAAAGCCCCGGAATGCAAAAAACAACAAAATGGACAACCAGAAGTATGTTTTCCCATTGGGCATTTTTTTGCACTCCAGGGCTTCTGGGAAGGTCAAAAATCAGTGCACACATGCGTGCTGGAAGTGACATAGGGCAATGCCTCACATGCCCCCCCCCCCGATATTCCTCCTTGTGCCAACTGTGCCATGCATGCAATAGGTTCACTTAGATGATGATGATGATAATAGCAATAACAACAACAACAATAATTATAATAATAATAATTGTAATAATTATAATAATAATAATAATAATAATAATAATAATAATAATTATAATAATTATAATAATTATAATAATTATAATAATTATAATAATTATAATAATTATAATAATTATAATAATTATAATAATTATAATAATTATAATAATTATAATAATTATAATAATTATAATAATTATAATAATTATAATAATTATAATAATTATAATAATTATAATAATTATAATAATTATAATAATTATAATAATTATAATAATTATAATAATTATAATAATTATAATAATTATAATAATTATAATAATTATAATAATTATAATAATTATAATAATTATAATAATTATAATAATTATAATAATTATAATAATTATAATAATTATAATAATTATAATAATTATAATAATAGTAAATGGTAGTTCCGGCACAAGATCCACTGGAACCTGTGCCAGAACTACCATTTACCAGTGGCAAAGAACTGGTGGGATCATAAGCCCGAAAAAGTGGTCGAAAATGAGCAAGCAAAACTACTGTGGGGCTTCCGACTTCAGACTGACCGAATTCTGAAGTATAACACACCAGACATTGTGATCATGGAGAAAAAGAAAGTATGGATCATCGACATCGCAATCCCAGGGGACAGCAGAATTGAGGAGAAGCAGCTAGAGAAATTAGTGAAATGCAAAGATCTAAAAATCAAGCTGCAACGACTCTGGCATAAGCCAGTGAAAGTGGTCCCAGTGGTACTTGGCACGCTGGGCGCAGTACCAAAGGATCTCAGCGGACATTTGAAAACCATCGGAATTGACAAAATCTCCATCTGTCAATTGCAAAAGGCCGCTTTACTGGGATCGGCAAACATAATTTGCCGCTACATCATGCAGTCCTAGGTGCTTGAGAAGCGCCCAACTGGTGATAAAATACGAAATCCAGCATAGTGATCTCGTTTGCTGTGTTGTACTGACATAATAATAATTTATTAAATTTGTATGCTGCCCCTCTCCAAGGACTCAGGGAGTACCACCTTTTATATCTACAATGATGTTCCATGCAAGCATGTAAGGGCCAGATTTGGATTATGACATGTCTTTCTTTATTTCCACATCCATTGAATAGATGTGCTAGTATGATCTTCTTTTCCATCTGATTTCAAGCCCTTGTACAATCAAATCATCATCAGAAAAAGAATAAATAGATTGGGGTGTGAATAGAATATAAAATGACATGCAAGATAATGTTTGAAATCATGTATGTGTTTAAAATAAAACTGTTAAATCCTGTAAAGTCTGTAATGTTCTATAATGTTCTGTATCTGGGGTAAAGTGTTAAACAAGTGTTGTTAAGCAGAAATTGAAAAAACCCATAGGCATTGTTTACCTACTTCCTATTGGTTGCTGTAGAGGGCGCCAAAATAGAAGAGCTGTCAGCCGCTGGCTGTTGCTGGGGGAAAGTCTTTAAATAGAAGCGCTACTTGTCTTACTAGTCTTCTGCTCTCTCGCGTCTAGAGTGAAAGTGTTTTAGCCGCTCGCTTCGAGCCTGAGGAAAATAAAGGATTTAAATTGGAGACCGTGTTTCTCGGTTATTACATTGGCGACGAGGGTCTTAGCGTTGATTTTTTTTTTAGGAAAAAAATCAATATGTCGACCCCTTCACTTATTCAGCCTCCGGAGCTGTTTGACCCAGAAAGGTCAACTTGGTCAGCCTACATGGCTAAATTTGAAATATTCTTAGAAGCTGCCAGTCTCCATACAGCTGAGGACAGCAGGAAACGTGCCTTATTTTTAAACTATTGTGGCACACATATATTTGAGTTAGCCGGGACTTTGACAGACCCTGACCCTCCTAATTCTGTGCCATGGACTACCTTACAAACAAAATTGGCTGCTCATTTTAAACCTACTAAGCCACCGATAGTTTATAGGCACCAATTCTCGCGTATGTCTCAATCGGAGGGTGAATCGATTAACCAGTTCGCAACCCGTTTGCGCACTATTTTGGCTAAATGTCAATTTGACAATCCTGAAGCGAGATTGACAGACGCCCTTATTTTTGGCATGAGGAACGTCACGATAAGGAATAAGCTCTTAGCAACTGAAGACTCCTCCTTACAAGACGTGATTAAAGCTGCTCAGACAGCTGAGGTAGCTGAGGCTGCGGCAGCTGATTTAAAATCCAATGACAAGCTGCAGACTGTTTTCAAGATCTCTGATACTCAGCGTGCCTCTGTTCGCCGCCTGCCTGACGGTCAGCTCTCCGACTATGATGACTACAACGAACACTGCTGTTACCTACGAGGGCCGCCGGACAGACAAGCCCGGTCAACTTTTCCTGCCTGCGCCGGTTGCAGAGGTCAACATCAAAGGTCTCGCTGCCCCTTTAAGGACGCCTTTTGCTACAGATGTGAGAAGAGAGGCCACATCGCCGCCGCTTGCCGAGCTGCCATGCCAGATGACATCTCTTCCGCACAGGGTCAACAGCCTTCCTTTTCTGCTCCACGAGCCTACCGTCCTTTCCGGCCACAAGGACGGGGTTACCGCCGACCTTGGAATGCCAGAGGTAACCGCGTTCTCAATGACTCTGGAATTTACCCTCCTGCCCCTAATAAAATTATTGTCCCCCTTTTCTTAAACCATCAGCCATGCCATATGGAGTTGGACACAGGCTCCAAATATACACTAATGCCATGGCATAAATTGCATTTATATGTACCGGGTTTGGCACGGGACGCTTTGCAACCTTTGGACATTTCTATCAATGACTTCCAGGTTCACCCTATTAGGGTTTTGGGTAAAACCAGGGTTCCTATCACCTTTCGAAATGTTCACCATGTTCTGCCTCTTTTAGTTGTGGACGGTGCTAATCACTCCCTTCTAGGTTTGGACTGGATGGCACCTTTGGGATTAGCGGTCACCGGTCTTAACAAATTGACATATTCTACTGTTCCTAATTTTGTGACTGAATTTCCTGAGGTTTTCCGTGCTGGCCTGGGTACCTTTAAAGGGCCTCCTTATTTCTTTTTCGTTGGATCCTGCTGTTCCTCCCCTTAGATTAAAACCTCGCAGGGTCCCCTTGCCCTTACTTAGTAAGCTGGATGAGCAATTAACGAAACTGCAAGCACAAGGCATACTGGTGCCAGTTGAACATGCCCCCTGGGAAACCCCAATTGTAACCCCACTTAAACCAGATGGTTCGCTTCGAGTTTGTGCAGATTATAAGTCAACCATTAATAAGGCACTACAGCACAACTCGTACCCCATTCCAGTAGTGCAGCAGCTGTTGCACACATTAGGTTCTGGGAAAATCTTCGCAAGGCTGGACCTTGCCCAGGCATACCAGCAGTTAACAGTAGACGAAGCCACTGCTTTATCGCAAACTATTGTAACACACAGAGGTGCTTTCAAATGTACGCGTCTGCAATTTGGGGTTAGTGTTGCTCCTGGTATTTTCCAAAGATTAATGGAGCGCTTGTTGGGGGGCCTTGATGGGGTGGTCCCTTATTTTGACGACATATTGATTTGTGGTGACAACTCTGCCCAGCTGCATAGCAGAATTAGACAAGTACTAACGAGATTGAGGGACAAGGGTTTGCGACTGAAACCAGAAAAATGTGTGTGGGGAACTCCATCAGTCGAATTCTTAGGGTTTCGTATCGATGCTGCAGGCATTCACCCCACAGAAGAAAAAGTTAGAGCCATTAAAGAAGCCCCTGCCCCAACTTGTAAGGCTGAGCTGCAAGCCTTTTTGGGGCTATTAAATTTTTACGCTGTTTTTCTAAGACAGAAAGCCTCCGCAGCTGAACCGCTCCATCGGCTCCTCCACAAAGGGACAGATTGGCAGTGGGGTGAGAAGGAGCAACGGGCGTTTAATTCTGTCAAAGATCTTTTGTCGTCCCATAGCTTAGTGGTGCAATACAGCTCAACACTTCCCTTGAGGCTCACATGCGATGCTTCTCCGTACGGGGTGGGCGGAGTGTTAGCCCATATCTTTCCTAATGGTCAGGAAGCGCCAATTGCCTATTTTTCGAGAACGTTATCCGGGGCTGAGCGCAATTACGCGCAGATTGACAAGGAAGCTTTGGCATTGGTAGCCGGGGTGAAAAAATTTCACCATTATTTGTTAGGGAGACCATTCCAATTAGTGACAGATCACAAGCCTCTCTTGGGTCTGCTGGCCACAGGACGGCCAACTCCTCCTTTCATGTCTCCCCGTATGTCCCGGTGGGCTATTTTTCTAGCTGCTTATGATTACCAGCTCATTCATAAAGGGGGATCTGCTATTAATCACGCAGACGGCCTTAGTCGCTGTCCATTGGGACAGAGAGTAGAAGACCCAGCGCCAGCATCAGAGGTGCTCCTCATTGAATTAGATAAGACTCCTGCGGTCACTGCCAGAGAGGTGGCTGTGGAAACCAGGCGGGACAAGATTTTGAGCAGGATTTTAAATTACATTCTAAAAGGCTGGCCAGCGAATGGAGATGACCCCTTAGTGGGAGAATTCAAAACAAAGCGGCTGGAGCTATCGGTTATGCATGATTGCATACTCTGGGGGGAGAGAGTAGTCATTCCCACTGCCCTGAGGCCTCGGGTAATGAAAATGCTGCATGAGGGACACCCAGGGGTGGTGAGGATGAAAGCATTGGCGAGGGGATATTTGTGGTGGCCTGGCTTGGACAAAGAAATAGAGAACTGGGTGGCAACATGTGGCCAGTGCCAAGAAACACGGCCAGACCCGCCTAAAACCACCCCTGCACAGTGGGACAGTCCCCAAGGGCCATGGTCTAGGGTGCACATTGATTTAGCAGGACCAGTGGGGAATAATATGTTTTTAATCGTGATTGATGCATACTCAAGATGGCTTGAAATAGTGTTATTAACATCTACCACATCATCAGCAGTGATAAATGTGTTAAGGAAGTTATTCACAACACATGGGTGCCCAGACATATTAGTCTCGGACAATGGGCCCCAATTTACATCTAAACAGTTTGAAGTGTTCCTAGCTGATCTTGGAGTCCGGCATGCACTCACATCGCCCCACGCAGCGTGGTCTAATGGAGCAGCAGAACGATATGTTCGCGTGGCCAAAGAGGCCATTAAGAGGTCAGCTCCAGGTGACATCCAGGAAAGATTAGATACATTCTTGCTGACCCAACACATAACACCTAGCCTGACTACTGGGAAAAGCCCTGCTGAGCTGTTAATGGGGAGAAGGTTAAGATCCCCCCTTGATAGGCTGCACCCCTCCTATATCAAATTAAAACCGGACAATGTAGTAATGCCTGAGCGTGCAGTGGCTGTGGGGCAAACAGTATATGTTAAAAATTTTGATGCGGGTAAGCATTGGGAAAGTGGCATAGTGCAAGATCAAATGGGTCCCAAAACATATATGGTCAAATTACTAGATGGCCGCCTCTGGAAGAGGCACATTGACCACATTAGGAGGAGAGTGGAAAAAGCCGAAAGTGAAGGACATAATGATAACACTCATCCCCTCCCCACAGGGAATTTCGCAAGGGCTAACAGGAACCCGGAACCAGTTGATTGGGACTTACCTGGGGGAAATAGCCATTCCAGCGCTGCTGCTCTGCCATCTCCTGGACATGGAAGCAATGCGTCTGCGGGACGAGAGGAGCCATCTTCATCGGTGGACACACAAGTCATGAGCGACCCCAGATGATCAGATCGGACCTCAAGAAGACCTCCTCATTTGGAAGACTTCGTTACTTATTTGTCCGAATGAATACCTGTAAAATCATCCAGAAGGGGGAGGGGTGTTAAATCCTGTAAAGTCTGTAATGTTCTATAATGTTCTGTATCTGGGTTAAAGTGTTAAACAAGTGTTGTTAAGCAGAAATTGAAAAAACCCATAGGCATTGTTTACCTGCTTCCTATTGGTTGCTGTAGAGGGCGCCAAAATAGAAGAGCTGTCAGCCGCCGGCTGTTGCTGGGGGAAAGTCTTTAAATAGAAGCGCTACTTGTCTTACGCGTCTTCTGCTCTCTCGCGTCTAGAGTGAAAGTGTTTTAGCCGCTCACTTCGAGCCTGAGGAAAATAAAGGATTTAAATTGGAGACCGTGTTTCTCGGTTATTACAAAAACCCTCTGCACTGTTCTAGGCAAGGGGTGGGCTACTGCCCAGACCAGGGGGGGGGGCACAGTGGGGTAGCGAAAATTGAGCTCTACCACAGAACAACTAATTTGCACTGAAAGATGTTGAAAGAAAATGCAGGGCATCCTGCATAAGCCATACTACCACAGTGTGGTAGTAAAAATTTTGGTAGCCCTTCACTGGTCCTATGTGTTGAGCAATATGATCCCATATTAGGTTGTTTAATTCAACTTGGATTATGTAAATAGGACTATAAAATTTGGCCTACAAAAAATCCAGACAATCAGCAGAGGGCTAAATCTGATCGATTTCTGAATCCCTTAACTATCAACAGGTGATTGTCAGGATTTAGTCCATATTACGAAACACTAATTTAATATTTAATATACCTGTTTGCTTTATGGAAAATCATTACTAGCTGCTTCACATCAGAAACAGTCAATAATCTTGTACAGAATTGTGTTCCATGTTTATTTTTCAAGCTCAGTGCTGTAAAGTGAGGTGCACTGCTGCACCAACTTCATGTTTCTATGATATCAGCAAGTATTTTCACCGGTTGAGTGCAGTGCTTTTTGTTGTTGTTGCTGAAATGTTGCAACAGCAGTTCAGAAAATGTTGAATTCAGTTAATAATCTCCCTCTTCCAAAGTGAACAAAGACACCCTATACGGCTCTTGGGGAAAGTGCAGCTGTTTCCTCTGACACTGAAAATAGACAGATGGAAAATAGACAGGTGGAAGGGATGGTAAAGTGCATTGGAGGATGCATTTTCATATGAACTATGGTAAGATGATGTAATAATAAATCTTCGGTTAGATAGGGAGTACTAATGAGTTTAAACAATCATATTAGGGAACTGAGATTCAATCAGGAAAGACATGGCTAGAGGTCTGTTCCCCAGTAATGAAAAGATAGGAGAAAGGAATATGGACACTGATAGAATGTATTGCTCCTGTGTCCATGTATTTTGTGAAAAAGTCTGACAAAATAGTTCTATTGAACTTCTAATTTGAGCTTCTGATAAAGCAAGGCCATAACTTCCCTATTGAAAAACTGGAAAAGTGTGCAATGATGCCACTACCAGATGTCTTTGCAGTTGGATCAACAACTGTAGCCAGATCATGGTCCATAATGAGTCTATGTCCCCCTGGAGGAAGGTATGCAGTGGGTACCTCATGGTTTTCTCCTGGTCCCACTGCAGTACTTCTTAAATGTTCACAAATGACTTAAATTAAGGAATACAAGGTGTTACATGATGCTGTATGGAATATGGATTTGCATAGCCGCTGCTGATTGGCTAATCAAACAGCGGGAGAAAAAAAACTACTGTTAGTGTCCAACTGGCTACAGGGAAGCCCTTAAAAGTGGCTTCCCTGAAGCCTGCTGGCACTTGATATTATTATCAGCTTGGGAGAAATAAAGATGCTGAACAGCTCCTACATCTCTCATCTTCATTTACATGCAAATGTAACATTGGCAATGAAGGTGATTGAAGAAGAACAATAAGACAAAGGCACCTCGGGACATCCACAGCCAGAAGCAAGCACCAACCTGGTCATACTTGAGGATGGCTACTCAACCCTCTCTAGTTATAGCGATCTTCGATCTGAAGACCAAAAAATGGCAAAAATGAAGCATTTTTTAATGTTTCTAGAAGCTAACAACTTTCAAGATCTACCCGATCTACCCGACAACCAGAAGAGGTCTGTTTTCCTGACCTACTACAGGCCAAAAATATATAAAATGATTTAGTGGTACCCACAGATATTGAGTCTATCTCATGGACAATCCTGTAGTCCACACTAAAAGAGCACTATGTGCCTTCAGCCCCTATTATTGTCAGCATAAATGAGTTCTATCATTGGTGCCAGGGCGAAGGCGAAACCATTAGTGACTTGGTAGCCAACCTCTGGGAGATTGCATCCAAGTGCAAATTCATTAACTTAGAAGAGATGATGAAGGACAGAATCGTATTAGGGATGAGGGATCTCAACCTACAGAAAAACTGCTGATTCAGAGAGTAACAACATTCAAAGACATGGTCAAAGAAGTCAGAGCAGCCAAATCATCAGAAAACTCTGCATTTGATATTTGGAGCACCAGCCAAATCCATCGTACACCCAGGTCCCCAATAGACAGGCTGAACCACAATTACCATCTGGAGATGCTTCTGAGGTCAAGCAAACCAAACTGAGCACTAACCATGGATCAACTAGTATTCATGCAGAACTTTGTGGGGGATCCCAAGTGGATGAAGGACACCTTGATAGCCATCACTGGCCCAGGGTCAAACTGGACAGTGGCCGAGTGTGGCAGTGACACATGGGCCATCTGTTAAATAAATTGGGAGAGTGCTGGCTATGTCAACTAGAGGCAGACCAGTAGCAAGAAAACTTGGAGGAAAGGGCAGAACAACATAAGCTTCTGCCCTGAGGACTATACAGTAAAGATGCCAAAGCGAGCAAGATGAAGACCAGGACTTACCTTCAAGTAACCACATGGACCTATTCTCAAACCTGGAGGATGAACACAAGCTCCTACCGATAGGTGCCGGAGTCCAGCAAAATCACCCAGGACCAGAGATATAAGACATCAGGACCAGAGATATAAGACATCAGAGATTCAGCCACCATGCCTGGTGGTTGGTTCCAGATTATTCCACAAGCAGGAGGAGCAGCAGCAAAACGTGTGTCTGATACAGGTGAACACTCCCGAGGAACTGAATTGCTTAGGCCTAGTAGGACTGGCAGGTGACCTGTTTACTTGCATGACTATGTGACATGGGTTGATTCCCAATTAGACAAATCACAAGCTAAGAGGGGAGGGATATTACCTACTGCCCTACGGACCATGGATTTTCATAGGTACCGCTGATTGGCTAATCAAGTGGCGGGAGAAATGAACTGCTGTCAGTGGCCGGCCGGCTACAGGAATGCCCTTAAAAGTGGCAACCTTCTGGCACTTGGTATTACTCTCAGTTTAAGAGAAATAAAGGTGCTGAATAGTTCCTATCTCTCACCACTTCATTTACATGCAAATCTAACAGAAGGGATGCTTATAAAATTTGTAGGTGATACAAAACTTGCTACAATTCCCAAAACAGTGTTAAGAGGATCTCAACTGAATATACTGCCCTATACAAGAAAACGGTTTATTTATTTTATTTATTTATTTATTTATTTATTTATTTATTTTGTCCAATACACAATGAGGGTTTTAGTGGGTATATATCTATATACACATAGTAAAATACATGATGAAGGTTATAGAGGAGATGCTCATAGTAAAATATATCTAAGAAATAATAGAAAAGAAGATAAAGTAATATAACATATCAATGAAAGAATAGAAGAAGAGATATAGAAATACAAGAAAGGTATAGGAGATATAGGAGAGCAATAGGACAGGGGACGGAAGGCACTCTAGTGCACTTGTACTCGCCCCTTACTGACCTCTTAGGAATCTGGATAGGTCAACCGTAGAAACAGTTTAGAAGATGGACAGAACCTGACTCAAGAGTCATACTTGTGTGAAGAATCTGGGTAATCCTAGTAAACCTTAAATTAAACATGAGCCAGCAATTTGACACAACTGCCAAACTGCCAAAAGAGCCAGTTTTAGAATAGAATATATATTTTTTATTGGCCAAGTGTGATTGGACACACAAGGAATTTGTCTTTAGTGCATATGCTCTCAGTATAGATAAAAGAAAATACACATTTTTCAAAAATCATGAGGTATAATACATAATGAGTGTCAAATAAGCAATCAGGAAACAATCAATATTAATATAAATTGTAAGGATATAAGCAACAAGTAACAGTCATAAGTGGGAGGAAATGGTTGATAGGAACAATGAGAATGTATCAACATAGGTATATTGTCGCAATTAATTGAAGTGATAGTACCTCTGTATGCTGCACTTATCAGGCCACATTTCAGATTGTCTGATCTAGTGTGACCACTTCTGATTGTCACACTAGCAAAAGGATGTATGCCCATGTCACACCAACACTCCACAGTCTGCATTGGTTGCCGATCAATTTCCAGTCACAATTCAAAGTGTTGGTTATGACCTATAAAGCCCTTCATGGCATCGGACCAGAATATCTCCAGGACCACCTTCTGCCGCACGAATCCCAGTGACCAATTATGTCCCACAGAGTTGGCCTTCTCTGGGTCCCGTCGACTAAACAATGTCGTTTGGCAGGTCCCAGGGGAAGAGCCTTCTCTGTGGTGGCCCCGACTCTCTGGAACCAGCTCCCCCCGGAGATTAGAACTGCCCCCACCCTCCTTGCCTTCCATAAACTCCTTAAAACCCACCTTTGCTGCCAGGCCTGGGGGAATTGAGATATCTCCCCCGGGCCTATACAATTTATGTATGGTATGTTTGTATGTATGTTTGATTAATAATGGGATTTTTAAAATGTTTTTTAAATTATTAGATTTGTTGTGAATTGTTCTATTGCTGTTGTGAGCCACCCCGAGTCTACAGAGGGGGGCGGCATACAAATCTAATGAATGAATGAATGAATGAATGAATGAATGAATGAATGAATGAATGAATGAATACTGAGGAACTAGAAAGACTGCAAACACAAAATGTTAAGAAGCTTGGAGGCTAAATTCTCCAAGAGCTATAAAAGAAACTTGATATGTTCAGCTTGCAGAAAACAAGGCTATTCTTCCATGGTAGTCTTCCAATACATGGCGAGATGTCAGCGGGAAAAGATGTGGATTTATTCTCCATAGCTCCTGAGGAAAAGATAAGACATAAAGATGAGCTTTAAAGAGAGAGATCCAAATTTAAATCAAGAAGGAAATTCCTGACAGAGAATTACTAAGCTGTGGAATAGCCTGCCTCCTGAAGTCAAGGGTTTTTACATCACTGAAGGTTTTCATGAAAAGATTGGTCAGTGATTTCTCTAGGATGATATGAGGATTTGTGCATCATACAGGGGTTGGATTAGATATCTTCCAAGGTTGCTTGCAAACTTCTAAGGTCGCAATTTGCTGGGAGAGCTCTATACCAGTGATTTTCAACCTTTTTTGAGCCGCGGCACATTTTTTACATTTACAAAACCATGGGGCACATTGAGTGCATGGGGGGGGGGGAGGCTGCTAAAAAAAATTTGGACAAAAAAAATCTCTCTCTCTCTTCCTCCTTTTCGCTCTATTTCTCTCTCTCTCTTTCTCCCTCTTTTTTCTCTGTCTCTCCATCCCTCTTTCTTTCTCTCTTCCTTCTTTCATCTTTTTTGCTCTCTTTCTCCCTCCCTCCCTCTATGTCTTTCTCTCTCCCACCTTCCCTCCCTCTTTCTCTCTCTCTCTCTCTTTCTTTCTTTCTCTCTCTTTCTCTCTCTTGCTCTCTTTCTCTCTTGTTCTTTCTCTCTTGTTCTTTCTCTCACTTTCTCTCTCTCTCTTGCTTTCTTTCTCTTTTTCTCTCTTGCTTGCTTTCTCTCTCTCTTGCTCTCTTTCTCTCTTGTTCTTTCTCTCACTTTCTCTCTCTCTCTCTTGCTTTCTTTCTCTTTTTCTCTCTTGCTTGTGTTCTCTCTCCCTTGCTCTTTCTTTCTCTCTTTCTCTCTCTTGTTTTCTTTCTCTCTCTGAGCTTCGTGGCACACCTGACCATGTATCGCGGCACACTGGTTGAAAAACACTGCTCTATAAACCTACAGGAGATGGTTGTTTATAGAAAGGATGAATTGGTGATGCATTTATAATGTGGGAAGAGGGTACACTTCTTTCCTTTGGCCGTTGCTTCCTTGCTTTAAATTAATCTAAACTGCTTTGTGCAATCAGTCTTTCTGTTAGCTTAATTATTTCCATGGTGACTCATATGGAAGGAGAATTCATATATCACATGCATAGATGACACTTCTCTTTTTAAAAAAATTACAAGCAATGCTAAGGAGGAGAAAAGCTTTAGATAATGTCACCATCCTATTATTATTTATATTAGTTTAATTACTGTTGATGGATCAATGTTTGTACAGTTAATGCATTTTGTGGACTGTTCCCAAATCTCTTTCTCTTCCCTAGCAGAGCTGGCTACCCAAAGTCTAAAGCTTTGCAATGTCAGTATATTGTTAATATCGCTTCAGTAAACACTTAAATGAATCTGACAGTTGATTGTGATTATTAACCTTGCGCTGAACCAGTAATTAATCCATCCAAGCTGTAAGAGGGGAGAGGGGAAGTATCAGGGAGAAAACTTGCCTGCTCTGCTTCAGTAATTTTGCAGATCCAAGTGCCCTAACTTGATATGGTTTAAACTCATTAGTATTTCTTGCCAAGCCTTCAGATGTATTACATAGATCATTCTATTTTAGCTCATATACCTCATTTGAAATTTTGACCATTTTTTTTACTTTACACATTTTTAACCTTGGAAAATAACTCAGGAAATTCAATTAAATAATTACCTTGAACATGATGGCATTTATTATGTGCAAAACATTTTTCTTTAAAAAATACTGTACCTTGATTCAATAATTTTGGTGCTCTGGCAACATTGTTGCCTAGTAACTGCCCCACTTCCTTATCGCTATCTGCAAACAAATATCCACTTATTTTTAAGAAAAAGAAAATAACAAATACCTCTGTAATTCTTTATAATCTGCACTATATTATGTTTGAGAAACAAAGGAAAAAGAATCTCACAACGTTGGAATCTTAGATCACAATTTGAAATGGATTACAAAACCAGAGGTCTTCAAACTTGTCAACGTTAAGACTTGTGGATTTTAATTCCCAGAATTCTCCAGCCAGGCTATGCTGGAGAATGTTTGGGTTTTAATTCACAGAACTGAAGAGAATTATTTTATGGGGAAAAACCTCTCTATGATGAAATCTGCCCTTTAGTTTCCCAAGGTTTTTCTTTTCCTCTGCTTCTTTCTCCGAAGTATGTGTTATAGTGTATTGTGGGAATATTTTAAAATGTATTGGCAATATATAGACAACAGTTTATCAACTGTTGCATACTAGCCAAGGATGTTGAGTTTGTTACACATTTCTCCATCACTTTCAAGGCCTTTGTTTTTAATACTTGAAGTGAAAAATCATCATGATGCAGTTTGTTCTTTTGAGTGGGGGTAGTTTCAAAACTTTTCAACCATTCTTTAACTGACATGAAAATAAGAAGCCTTCCAGCCATAAGAATGTTGTCAGATTTTAACTTTCTGAAAAAAATTAGAAAGAGTATCTTTTTTGGATTATATATAATACACTTATTAAGTGTTGTACCACATGATTCTTGACAAATGTATCTTTTTCCTTTATGTACGCGGAGAGCATATGCACCAAGACAAATTCCTTGTGTGTCCAATCACACTTGGCCAATAAAATTCTATTCTATTCTATTCTTATGGCTAAAAATAGCTTATAGGAGCTAGAGGAGTTCAATGTTTTTCAAGCTTGGGAACTTTAAGATGTGTCAACTTCAACTCCCAGAATTCCAGAGCCAGAAGGCCAGCATTTATTTACTGAGCATATGGCATTCAATCTCTATAGATGAATAATTCCATCCATTTTAAAATTCCCAATGTCAAAAAACACTAGATTCATTAATTTACTCATTCATTCATTTACGCATTCATTCATTTACTTCATTCATTCATTCATTCATTCATTCATTCATTCATTCATTCATTCATGTAAACCAGGGTTGGGTTCTAATTTACCTCCACACAGGTTTGCTTTCTCCTGTGCTGAGTGGGGGCATGTGCATTGGGTACACATGCACACATACACAGTGCCAAAAAACAAGCTTCTGCAGATGCACAGAAGGAAAAAACAAGATGGTAATGCCATAGGCACTGCCATTATAGATGGTTTCGGGCATGGTTAACCAGTGATAGCTCATGGATCGACAAGCGGAGGGAAATTCTGGCTACCAGTTCTAAAGAAATGGTCTGAACAGGGAGCAATCCACCTCTGACATTAACAATCTTCTACTATCTGGAACAGGAAAACTGCAAACTCTCCTGAAATCATTACCTTTGATAAACCTGGCATCAAGCAAAGGCGTCACCATGTTGTGGCATAATACTACCTCTCTGGGTTTTTAACTTGTGACACTAACTCTCTAAATTAACATTCTTTTGGAGGAAACTTTATAGACTTGATAATAGTCTGGTTATGAGTTAAGAATCAGTGACATGAAAACTATTTTAGCTGAACATATTAGTCGTCAGAAAGCTATAATTAATTTCTGAAAGTTTCTTTAACAAACGCAGCCTTTATTGCAGATTTCGCTTATTTTTATTACTTTTACATACCTCCTTCATTGTGTGTGTGTATTGCATGTGTGTGTGCACGTGCAGGCACGTACGCATGATTTTGTATTTAAATATTTATCAAAGCTAAACTTCTATTTGGATTTTCTTAATATACTTCATTATGCTCTAAAGTCTTCGCTTTTGCTTTTTCTCACAATGTTTAAATGTTTTGGGATTTATAAAAAAAAAATTATAAAATTTATTTATAAAAATAAAAAGTACTAGAAACATACCCAATAGCTTTTCAGATATTTCTGAATGATAATTTCCATAATTCCTAACCACTGCATTTGCTGATAGGGAGTGATAGGGATAAGAATCCAATAGTATCTTAGTCAAATCAGATATTTCTTCTATCTGCTAGGCAAACTGATAGACTGAATGCAACTTTCTTCATTTCTTAAGTTTTCACAAGCTATACTTTTTACATTGTATGAACACTTTAGCAGAATAACAGAGCTGAAGGGACTCTGGTGGTCTTCTAGTTCAAACCCCTGCATAGGCAGGAAACACTACACCACTTTAGTCAAAGGGTTATCCAAAATCTTCTTTAAAACTTCCAGTGTTGAGGCATTCACAACTTCTGAAGACAAGTTGTTCCACTGATTAATTGTTCTAACTGTGAGGAAATTTTTCCTTAGTTCTAGGTTTCTTCTCTCCTTGATTATTTTCCACCCATTGCTCCTTGTCCTGCACTTAGGTGCTTTGGAGAATAGCTTGACTCCCTCTTCTTTGTGGCAGCCCCTGAGATACCGTAACTTTGCTATCATGTCTCCCCTAATTGTTTTTTTCATTAAACTAGACATACCCAGTTCCTGCATGTATACAAATTGTGTATGTTAAACATTCACAATACCATGCTCTCAGCTTTGTTTGGTGAAGTGAATCAATAAGAATACAGAACAAATCATGTTACATAAAAATTAAATATAATTGTAATATTCCAATAATCTGAATTATTTCATAACCACCACTCTGTAGTAAATGACCAAGGCAGATAACTTGTGCAAATATCTGACAATTTGTATAAACAGGAAGACCGTAATGAATAGTACAGCTAAGCATATGTTTTTATCCTGTACATACTTTTCAGAAATTGATGAACATGGCAACTACCGTATTTTTCGCTCTATAAGACGCACCTGCTGATAAGACGCACCTAGATTTTAGAGGAGGAAAATAGAAAAAAAAAATTGAGCCAAAAAGGGGAGAGGAAGAGAGGAAGGAGTGAAAGAAGGGAGTGGGGGAGGAAAGAAGGGAGGAATGAAAAGGAAAGCAAGAAATGGAGGGAGGAAAGGAAGGAAGGAAAGAAAGAAAGGGGGAAGGGACAGGAACAGAGGAAGGAAGCAAGGAAACTTATGAAAGGGGAGAGTAAGAGAGGAAGGACTGAAGGGAGGGAGGGAGGGAAGAAGGTAGGAAGGAGAAAGAAAAGAAGAAATAGAGGAAGGGAAGGTAAAAGAGAAAGAAAAAGAGCAAGAAAGAAAGCAAGAAAGAGAGAGAGAAAGAAAGAAAATGAAAGAGAAATAAAAATAGAGAGGGGGAATGAAAGAAATGGAAGGAGCGAAGGAAGGAGAGAAAGCAAGAGAAAGCAAGAAAGCAAGAGAAAGAAAAAAGAATGAAAGAGCAAGAGAGCAAGAGAGAAAAAGAAAGAAAGAAAGAAAGAAAGAGAGAAAGAAAGAAAGAAAGGCAACTTCAAAGAAAGGCTCACTGAGCATCTCTCACTCTCTCTCTCTTTCTATCCCTCTTTCTTTCTTTCTCTTCCTTTCTCTCTCTCCTCTTCCTTTATCTCCTCTCTCTCCCTCCCTCTCTCTTCCCCCTCTCTCCCCCTTTCCCTCTCTCTTTCTCTCTCTCCCTCTCTTGCTATCTCTCCCCCCTCTCCCTCTCTCTTTCTCTTCCACCTCTCCCCCCTTTCCCTCTCTCTTTCAGGAGAGGCGGGGCCGGCGAAGGTGATATTCAATGTCGGGGGCGCTCGGGCGGTTGCGCGCTCTCCCTATCTCCCTGCTAGCCCACTCGGAATATTCAAAATAAGAAAAACCTTCACCGGCAGAGGCTTTTCTTATTTTGAATATTCCGAGTGGGCTAGCAGGGAGATAGGGAGCGCACGCAACCGCCTGTGCGCCCCCGACATTGAAGACCTCCGCTGAGAAAAACCTTTGCCGGCAAATGCGGCGGGCGGCGGGGGGAGAGCGAGGAGCCGGTTCTGGCGGGCGCGGGGCTTGGCTGGCTGGCTGGCTGGCTGGGGGGGGAGCGCCGCTGGTGGTGCAGAGGGAGACCCTCCTCCGGGAGGGAGGGGGCCAGGCAGCAGCTAGCCAGCCAGCCGGCGGGATGGCGCTTTTGAGTTCGCCTCCCTCCCCCTCCCTGCCTGCATCTTCGCTCCATAAGACGGGGCTGATTTTTCTTCCTACTTTGGGAGGAAAAAAACTGCGTCTTATGGAGCGAAAAATACGGTAGTGACTAAAACCTAGCCTGATGAAGTGCCAAAAGATAATGGTGAATCTTTTCTTAATAAGAGAAATACTTTCTTAAAGTATTAAATTTCTAGAGGCAAAGCAATGAAAAACATAGCAATACCCTAGTAATAATATAACCTTTTAAAATTTTGTTTTGGAAAAAGTTCCAAGTTGTTGCTTAGCAGACTCCAAGCCATTTTGGAATGCCATTTTGGCTATTGCGGGGAACACAACAGACTGGGCATGTCAATTTATGAGATCTATAGTAATGAGACTCTGCTGCAAAACTACTGGGAACCAACGGAGGGCCGACCAGTGCGGTTTGGAGGCACTGTAAGAGTGGATGGGACAAGAGAGAAAGAAGATCTGAAATCATCATTGACACTAAGGACTCTGAGAGACAGGGAAATTAATTTAATAACCAGCATACTCGGGATAAGGACGTTCTACCGCCCCTTCTCTGAGGAGTGGGGGAGATATAGAATGACTCTTGACTCTGAGCAATTTGTGACTTTACCACCTGAGACCTTGGTGCTGTTATTATTTGCTGTTGACTGGGTTCATTTTAATCAACTGAATCGTTACACTATTACCTATATTTTATATATTCTATATTTTCTATTTGTATTTACTTCTTTTTATTAGTATTTTAACCTTTAGTATTTAACCTTTAGTATTTTAATTATAATTGATTTATTTTTTAACTAAACTATTGGGGGGGGGTGTTTTATTGATAGATAACTGGGATGGGCATAGGGTGTATGGAGCAAATGATTGGTATGGATGGGGCGGATGGGATGGGTGGGGTCATAGTATGGGTGAAATGAATGGGAGTGATGTAAATAATACACTTGGACAACCTGGCGCTGGAGAGGCCGGAGGGGGAGGGGCGGCTATCTCTGGGGTGGCAGAGGGTCAGGATATCTCAGTGCTGCTGGGGAGAGGCAGATATGGCGGGAGCCACGGAGCTAGCCGTTCCAGGGGAAGGAGGGATCGTTGCTTAATAACGATCCCTTGTTCCGGCTCCGTGAGCTCAACCCAGAATACTGGTGATGAGTGTAAATCTGGCCCTGGGATCAGGTTGCTGCTACTCAATGCCAGGTCGGTGGTAAATAAAGCTCTCCTCATCCGGGATCTGATCCTGGATGAGGAGGCCGACCTGGCATGTGTAACTGAAACCTGGCTGGGCCCAGAGGGAGGAGTTCCTCTCTCTGAAATTTGCCCAGCCGGGTTTCAGATATGGCACCAACCTCGATCCCGGGGAAGGGGGGGAGGAGTGGCTATTATAGCCAGGGAGAGCCTTTGCCTGCGTAGACTCGTTGCTCTGGAGATTGCGGGTTGCGAGTCCCTCCTGGTGAAGTTGGACTTAGGGGTTCAGGTGGGCTTGTTTCTCACGTACCTGCCTCCCAGCTGCGTGGCACAAGCCCTGCCTGTGCTGCTCGAGGAGGTAGCCGGGCTGGCGGTGGGTTTCCCTAGACTTATTGTCTTGGGGGACCTCAACCTGCCGTCGCTCGGCGAATCCTCTGGACTGGCACAGGAGTTCATGGCCACCATGGCAGCCATGGACCTGACTCAAGTAGTTCAGGGTCCGACTCATGAGGGGGGGCACTCACCTGACATGGTATTCCTCTCTGAGCAACTGAGTAATGGTCTGAGACTAAGGGGCTTAGAAGTGTTGCCTTTGTCATGGTCAGACCATTTTCTACTGCGGCTTGACTTCCTGGCTCCAATCCTCCCCCGCAGGGAGGCGGAACCAATTAAGATGTTCCGCCCCAGATGCCTGATGGATCCTGAAGGTTTTCAGAAGGCGCTTGGGGTTCTTCCAGATACACTCGTCCGCAGTCCGGCAGAGTCTCTGGCTGAGGCCTGGAGCAAGGCTGCAGCGGAGGCCCTTCACCGAATTGCGCCGCTGCGACCTCTCCGTGGCGCTAGACCCCGTAGAGCTCCATGGTTCAACGAGGAGCTCCGGGAGTTGAAGCGCCAGAAGAGACGTCTAGAGAAGCGATGGAGGAAGAGTAAGTCCGAATCCGATCGAACACTTGTAAGAGCTTTTATTAAGACTTACAAAGTGGCGCTCAAGGCGGCAAGATGCGTGTATCATTCCGCCTTGATTGCATCAGCGGAATCCCGCCCGGCCGCTCTGTTTAGGGTGACCCGCTCCCTTCTTAATCAGGGGGGAGTTGGGGAGCCCTTACAGAGTAGTGCCGAGGACTTTAACACGTTTTTCGCTGATAAAATCGCTCGGATCCGGGCCGATCTCGACTCCAATTGTAAAACAGAGTCGACTGACAACGAGTCAGTCGAGGTGACTGGGGCTAAACGTCTTTGTCCATCTGTCTGGGAGGAGTTTGACTTGGTGACACCTGATGAAGTGGACAAGGCCATTGGAGCTGTGAGTTCTGCCACCTGTTCACTGGACCCGTGTCCCTCTTGGTTGGTTTCGGCCAGTCGAGAGGTGACACGGAGCTGGGCCCAGGAGATTACCAACGCTTCCTTGGGGAGGGGAGTTTTTCCAACACTCTATAAAGAAGCGCTCGTGCGCCCCCTCCTCAAGAAGCCCTCCCTGGACCCAGCCGTACTCAATAACTACCGTCCAGTCTCCAACCTTCCCTTCATGGGGAAGGTTGTCGAGAAGGTGGTGGCACTCCAGCTCCAGCGGTCCTTGGAAGAAGCCGATTATCTAGGTCCCCAGCAGTCGGGTTTCAGGCCCGGTTACAGCACGGAAACTGCTTTGGTCGCGTTGATGGATGATCTCTGGCGGGCCCGGGACAGGGGCTTGTCCTCCGTCCTGGTGCTTCTTGACCTCTCAGCGGCTTTCGATACCATCGACCATGGTATCCTTCTGCGCCGGCTGGAGGGGTTGGGAGTGGGAGGCACTGTTCTCTAGTGGTTCTCCTCCTACCTCTCCGGTCGGTCGCAGTCGGTGTTAGTGGGGGGTCAGAGGTCGACCTCTAGGTTTCTCCCTTGTGGGGTGCCTCAGGGGTCGGTCCTCTCCCCCCTGCTATTTAACATCTACATGAAACCGCTGGGTGAGATCATCCAAGGGCATGGGGTGAGGTATCATCAATACGCCGATGATACCCAGCTTTACATCTCCACCCCATGTCCAGTCAACGAAGCAGCGGAAGTGATGTGCCGGTGCCTGGAGGCTGTTGGGGCCTGGATGGGTGTCAACAAACTCAAACTCAATCCAGACAAGACGGAGTGGCTGTGGGTCTTGCCTCCCAAGGACAATTCCATCTGTCCGTCCATTACCCTGGGGGGAGAAACATTGACCCCCTCAGAGAGGGTTCGCAACTTGGGCGTCCTCCTCGATCCACAGCTCACATTAGAGAAACATCTTTCAGCTGTGGCAAGGGGGGCGTTTGCCCAGGTTCGCCTGGTGCATCAGTTGCGACCCTATTTGGACCGGGAGTCACTGCTCACAGTCACTCATGTCCTCATCACCTCGAGGCTCGACTACTGTAACGCTCTCTACATGGGGCTACCTTTGAAAAGTGTTCGGAAACTTCAGATCGTGCAGAATGCAGCTGCAAGAGCAATCATGGGCTTTCCCAAATATACCCATGTCACACCAACACTCCGCAGTCTGCATTGGTTGCCGATCAGTTTCCGGTCACAATTCAAAGTGTTGGTTATGACCTATAAAGCCCTTCATGGCACCGGACCAGATTATCTCAGGAACCGCCTTCTGCCGCACGAATCCCAGCGGCCAGTTAGGTCCCACAGAGTGGGTCTTCTCCGGGTCCCGTCAACGAAACAATGTCACTTGGCGGGACCCAGGAGAAGAGCCTTCTCTGTGGCGGCCCCAGCCCTCTGGAACCAACTCCCCCCAGAGATTAGAACTGCCCCTACCCTCCTTGCCTTTCGTAAGCTACTCAAAACCCACCTCTGCCGCCAGGCATGGGGGAATTAAGACTTCCTCTCCCCCTAGGCTGATACAACTGGTATGTTTGTACGTATGCTGGTTTTATATATTAAGGGGTTTTAAGTTAGTTTTTAGTATTGGATTTTTACTGTACATTGTTCATGACTGTTGTTAGCCGCCCCGAGTTTTCGGAGAGGGGCGGCATATAAATCCAATAAATGAAATGAAATGAAAATGAAGTAACTCTTGGCTAAAATTAATCTTTGCTTTAATTAACCACTTGATCTAGAACTCTATTCTAATTTTCAAAGAATTTGGGGGAACCAGGTGTCTGCCAGAAGCTATGATGATTCCTGTAGTGAATTGTTAACTTATTTCCACTGCAATTCAAGGATATAGATCAAGATGAACAGAATGAAGAATTTGAAAGCTAGAGATAAGATGATTTTGGTCATGGGCTATGCTTGTGGAATGAACTTTAAGAACAGATTATAGAATAGATTAGAATAATTCAGAATCTGGCCAACTTTCAGGTCATACTTCAAGACCTTCTCCTCTGATAAAACCTTTCCATCATAATCACACTGACATTCATAACATCCTGCTATTTTTCTTACCCTTCAAATAGCTTTTAACAAAATCAGCCAGGGAAATGAATCTAAGGGTCTCTGAAGGACATCAACAATCCTACTACAGCAATATCATTAGGGGTTTTCTTAAGTTTAACTTTCAGAAAGTTAAGGGGACTCCATACTATTTTTAAATTTAAAAAAATAATGTTTCAAGTTTTTTTTAAAAAAAACCATCATTAACAGTAACAGAGGGACTACTTTTTTCAGGTAACTGGTCAGTTGCTGGATTTTACAAAATTTCCCCATTATCCCCAACAGTCCAGGACTATAAATCATTACATAGATTTATTTCTGCCTGCTAAAAAGTTAGAAAGATTTGTCTAGGAAGAACAAGAGTAGCTCTCAGCACTACTTGAGTATTAATGAATCTGCTATTTATTATATATGGATTTATTTTTTGTATCTAAAGTATAAGGCTTGTAACTTGTGGCATCATGTGCATATTGTGACATCATGTGCATATTGGGTCCCCCCTATCTACACACACACACACACACACACACACACACACACACACACAGACAAATACACATGGATATAAACAAAGAAACTAATTAATATGCACTTTAATATTGGGGCAAAGATTGATGCTCTGCTCATGCAAAACTCTTATTCTGTATTCTGTATTTTTATTCTGTAATTCTTGAGGACATTGACAATGCATGTAGGAAAGTGATGTGTGCAATCTGCTTCCTTGATCCTTTCCCTTGAAACTTGATTTAAATGGTCAAGAGAGATGTCCTCTAATGCCTAAGGAAGATCATTCATGATTATTTACAAGAAAAATGTGTCAATGATTAAGATCATTAATCAAGATGAATTTTTTTAACCTGAAGGAACTAGAAAACATGCCTGTATATACTATTTCTGACTAATATGATTTGTAAAATGATAGTCTGGTAATTCCCAAAGTACTTTTTCAAAAGGCAACTGATGTTGTTTTTCCTTTCCTTTCCCAAAATCTGTTGCCTTTTGAAAAACTACTTTGGGGACAACCATGACCTGGATGACTGAGAATTTCCATAAACAATGTCTTACAATGTTACATCAAGATTATCCAGATACATTTCAGAAGAATTTTTAACAAGAATATGGGACAGAAACTCCTTTGTTTCTCTTCATATACAGTCTATGCCATAAACTGGATGAAGATGAAGGTAGCCCTAATTGTGCCCAAAAATCTTTCAGCAACCATCAGCTGAACTACATGAAGTTTAGATTACAGATCTGTGGCATGATGTAGAGGAATGCAGAATGAATCCTGATGAAAGTAAATATGATCAAGTAATAGAAAAATAAAATACAAGCTAGTCAAACTCAAAATACTCAAAATAACTGTTTTGAAATTATGTTTAGAGTAAAATAATAAAATGCTTTCAAGACTCTTTTATTACATCTGACTTCAAGAAAATAAAGCAGCCCTCCTGTAATGATTCCTGACCTGGCCTACTTGAAAGGCTGACACAAGATATCATATTGTCTGCTATATAATGCTTAATTAAAGTATTGGGAGAAATCATCCAGAGCTTTGGAATTAGGTACCATTATTAAGTTGATTATAGTCAGCTCTACTGCCCCTTGACATCTTTGAGGATGCAATTAATTCCTGTAAACAATATGAAGTTTAGTAATGAGCTAGATGCAGGTGAGCAAGCTGAAATTAAACAGATAAAATGAAGTTAGGGCTAGTCAGTAGGAAACTGGAATCTGAGATGGCTGCAATCTGTCCTGAGTTTATGCTCTAGGTTTGTTCTCCTTCTGAAAAGACATATTCACAATCTTAGAGGAATCTGACTATCAAGCTGGCAGCAATCACAAAATTTGCATCAAATTGTCAGCTAATTTAATTCTTACTTGACCAGGCCCTCAGGCCTGATACAAACTCATCTCTGAAGGGTTACATAAGCACTTTAGTTAGAACTCTGCTGGAAATGTAACTACCCACAAGGGACCTTCTACCACATGTGGTAGACATGTCCTAAAGCCAGGGAATATTAGGGGGAGAAAATAAATAAAATGGATGGAAGAAATTATAGAGTACTTTAGTTAGAACTGCTCTTTAGAACTGCTCTTTAGAAATGTCTGAAAATGTCAATTGATACAAATGGGGCAAACAATCTATTAAATTGAATATAACTAGGAATATGTTATGAGTACAATTTAAGAAGTTAGTTTTGAACTTTTAGGCTCTTAGTAATGTAAATTATGTTACATATTTGTGAGTCTTCTGCGATCACTTATCAATCCTATAAAACAAAGCCAGTTTTCTTTTGAACTTTTCCCTATCAACATGGGGAGATGAGAGGTAAAGAGTCAAGGATTGGGAAGATCATCCTCCTGTTCTTTTTTGGGGTATGGGGGAAGTGAGTAAGAGCCGAGGTGGCGCAGTGGGTAGAGTGCAGTACTGCAGGCCATTAAAGCTGACTGCTAGATCTGCAGGTCAGCGGTTCAAATCTCATCACCGGCTCAAGGTTGATTTAGCCTTCTATCCTTCCAAGGTGGGTAAAATGAAGTCATAGATCATGGGGGCAATATGCTGGCTCTGTTAAAAAGTGCTATTGCTAAAATGCTGTTATGCCATTTGTTAAAAAGGGCATTACAAATAAACATTTTTATTATTGTTGTTGTTGTTATTGTTATTAAGTGAATACTATCATTCCATGCTATTCTGAAAGTGAGTCTTTATTTTTCTGGGGCAGATTTGCAGAAGCAGTCTGTTTCCTTAATAGTTATATCCATATGCAATACAATTCAGAAGGAGAAATTAACCAAATTTAGAGTTGATAAAATAAGATTCATTTTATGTTTGAAATGGAAATGGTAGACTTAACTGTCCTAGCTAGTATGTGTTATCATCCTGTCTTTCATCAAGCAAAGTCAGAAAGACTTTTTTCTTCTTCTTTCCTTCGCCTTAGGTCAGCTGCTAGTTACCAAATGTATAGTCTATTTAATCTCCAAGGATTTGCATCTCACTTGTTCAGAGACCAACAGCTAGAGGGTGGAATAGACCAATTCACAGGGTTTTCTTTGCCCTACCCAGGAGATCAGAAGCACCATCTGCCTCTTGATAAGTTCCATAGTTTTGACATTTTTGAGATGTATTAGGTTATGCTTAGTCTGTAGTCTCCTATGAGCCAAGGTATGTTACATTATAGCATAGCTAATTCAGCTTCCTAAAGGATGAACTTCCAGAGTTGATAGTTTTTAAAAAAATCATATCTCTTCTTCTTACCAAGGGTAAAAATGCAGCTCCAGAATTACAGTAGAAGTATAACCATCAACTTCTCTCTTTTTTTAGAAAGGGTTTGTCATGTACAGTGGTCCCTCGATTTTCGTGGGTTCGAACTTCGCGAAACGGCTATACCACGGTTTTTCAAAAATATTAATTAAAAAATGCTTTGCTGTTTTTTCCCCTATACCACGGTTTTTCCCGCCCGATGACGTCATATGTCATCGCCAAACTTTCGTCCGCCTTTAATAAATATTTTTTTTAATAAACTTTAATAAATAAACATGGTGAGTAATAATCTAAATGGTTGCTAAGGGAATGAGAAATTGCAGTTTAGGGGTTTAAAGTGTTAAGGGAAGGCTTGTGATACTGTTCATAGCCCAAAATAGTGTATTTACTTCCGCATCTCTACTTCGCGGAAATTCGACTTTCGCGGGCGGCCTCGGAACGCATCCCCCGCGGAAATCGAGGGAACACTGTATTGCAATAATCGCTGGCATTTCCTTAGTTCAGTGCTGTTCTCTGTTAACTGTCTGGAACATCATTTATGTGACATAGGGATAAAACCAGTGGTCAAATCCAGCAGTGGAAATTTTGAGTAGTTCGGAGAACTGGTAGTAGAAATTTTGAGTAGTTCGGAGAATTGGCAGTGGAAATTTTGAGCAGTTTAAAGAACCAGCAAATAAAATCTCGAGCTGGCACTAGAGTGGGATGGGAATAGATATTTTGTAATATCCTTCTCCCAGGAGTGGGGAGGGAATGGAGATTTTGCAGTATCCTTTCCCTGCCATGCCCACCAAGCCACACCCACAGAACTGGTAATATTAAAAAAATGGATTTCCCCACTGGATAAAACATGCCAATGAGGCTTATCAGTGTAAGCCCATCACAACTTTTTAATGTAAGTACAAACCATACCCAGCTTTTGGAAATATTCAAATGTGGTTGAGCCATAGAACAGATTGCAATCTATATTGATCTTTTTTTGAAAAGATAATTATGTGCTAGCCGGGTTGCTAATATACATTGAATGCACACATATATATACCTACATACATACATGTAAGCTTAGGTATTGATTTTTGCCTGAACATTGTTATACAAAACTCTGAAAATATTCTCTTAATCTACAATTAATTCTTTTCACTTATGGTTGGTATCAACTCACCATAAGTGAAAAGGATGGTTGAGATAAATTTATTCACTTAGGCTTTTAACTGAATCTATGCTGCTGTCTCTTTTATCTCTGATTTTTAAGATGTTGTATATTTATAGCATTATGGTTTTAACATACTTTATTTAAAATATTTGTATATCACCTGTCACAGCATGCATCTCCAGGCAATACACAGCATTAAAATACATTCATGCACTATAAAGACATTAAGCATAGCCATCAACAGCTTAACACATTTTGAAATATTTTTAACATACAAGCCAGTGGCAATGAGCTGCAGAACTGTAACATCTTGAGATGTCATAAGCTGGGTGAATAAAGATGTCTTCATCTGTGAGTAATAAACTCTAATAAAGTTTATCAATAAATAAAAGCGCAAAGTGCTTTACGTCTATGGGGTTGATGTTCAGAGCCCTCTTTCAAAGTGATGCCAAGTGAACATCCACATGATGAGGCAGTCAAGAAGACGTTTGCTGATGGTTGCTAGGATTAGTCATAAACACATAGGAGAAAGTATTTAGGTCCGAGGTCAGTAACCTACTTCTGCATTGGGGCCAGAGGTCATGTCACTGCTATCATGTCTATTCATTGTTCTACCCCTGCTGACGCAGCTGGTGAAATGACTATCTGAGGAGCCAACAAATGTTTTATCCCTCTCTTTCATGGGATAGTGAAATATATTTCTTTTGGAAACTACTGATCAAATTATTTAACCAGCTGTTGGTTGAAAGTTCCTGACTTTGGGTTGAGATATCGCATAGTCTTGTAGATCAATACTCAAAATTTTAAACTTTAATAAGAACTTTGTATGGACTTTATTGCAATCATAACAAAAAGTGGATAATGAATGTTATCAACAATTTAACAAAGAATAATTTAAGACAAAATTTGTATGGGAATACATGGACTTTATTGTAATCATAACAAAAAGTGGATAATGAATGTTATCAACAATTTAACAAAGAATAATACATTTAAGACAAACTTTGATAGTTTTGATTTTGCACAGATATAAAAGAAAATGCCTTTGACCTCTTATAACACCATCCTTTTCTTAATTAGTAGGAATTCTTGATTTTTTTGATATGGCTACTTTTAAGATAGCTTCATTTTTATTGGATGAACTCATTTCACTGTACTGCTCCCCTTTAAACCAATAAAGCTGCTCTTGAGATGTAAAGTACTGTACAGGTGAATTAATGGCTATTATCTATCCTTCACCAATTTGACATTAATCAGCTTTTCAGCTTTCCTTTCCCTTAATGGTAATCTTAGCATCTTCAATTGTCTTCTAAGGCATTCCTAGTGTTTTATAATAGTTTCTTTTTAATTTATTTTATGTTCAGGAAGTTTTCTCAGGAAACCCATTGTAAGACATATTAGGATCATGTCAATTATTTTCGGCTAATTTCCTTGTAATAAAACTGTTTTGTTAAACTCTATTCTCTATGTGACAGTTTGTTCAGAAGTGTTTAAATAAAGGTTTATTTTGTGAAACATGGGATAAACAATGAGAAAAATAAAGATGCCAACTTTAACAGGTGCACATAACCCACACACAGTGAAATATTGTTGCTCAGGTTAAATGTTATTACTTGCCAATTGGCTTGAAATGACCTTACGACTATTTTGAAGCACACCATAAAGGAGGTTACAGGGTGAGGTAATGTAGGAATTTTCAGTTACTATTCAGCTTCAATTAAGAACTTACAGATTTGCCTTAAGCTATGTATTGTTTTCTCAGGCTTTAACCAAACATATCAAATCTGTACATCCATAGTGTATTGGTCCAATTGGATTATCCTGTTGTAATTTAGACTTACTGGCCAAAGCAAAATTGTGTAATAAGACTTGATCACATGGCCATACCTAAAGTGCTAACAAGTGCAATTCTAAGCCTTTCTTGGAATGAGAGGAAGAGGGAGAAAAAGGAGTCACAATGATGTAACCAGTGATATAATTTAATTTAATTTAATTTAATTTGTATGCCACCCCTCTCCGTAGACTCGGGGCGGCTAACAACAATAATAAAAACAACATGTACAATTCAATAATAAAAAACAACTAAAACCCCTATTATAAAACCAAACATACACACAAACATATCATGCATAACTTGTAATGGCCTAGGGGGAAGGGCTATCTCAACTCCCCCATACCTGGCGGTTTAACTGAGTCTTGAGTAGTTTACGAAAGACAGGGAGGGTGGGGGCAGTTCTAATCTCCGGGGGGAGTTGGTTCCAGAGGGATGGGCCGCCACAGAGAGGGTTCTTCCCCTGGGGCCCACCAAACGACATTGTTTAGTCGACGGGACCCGGAGAAGGCCAACTCTGTGGGACCTTATCGGTCGCTGGGATTCGTGCGATATAGCCTTGCAATACCACCATCTCTTTTCTTCATTTATTGAAATGCTGCATGAATGTCCCCAAAAGGCAGTCTATGTAGCTGGAGAAAAACAGCAAGAACCTATGAAAACTGATGTCCAGGATTAAAGGCAAAAATAATCAACTTGGTCCAGCTATTCTGGAAGCAACAAATATTGTAGTAGTGCAAAATATCTAAAAGTCATTAGATTGCCTATCTTTGCTCTAATACCTGTAAGTGATGCTTGGAGTCATTTCTTGGCGGAGTTTCCTAGCTTCTTCCTTACTTGTGTTTTAAATTGCCTTAAAAGGCCTAGCAGAATTTGCAGAAATAACAAATTACTTCTCATTTCCCCCCCATTCTGCAAGCTAATGGTAGAAAGAACAGCTGAAGCTAGTTTCTTAATTATTCTACCAAGGACAAAGGCAGTCCCGTATCTTGTGCTCCAAGCAGGACCTTTTCAGACATATGAAATTCCCCTTCGCTGGGTAATGAAGGTTAATTAAAACCAAACTCTCAATGTGTTAAAGCCATCAATTAAATTAAGAAGGTAGAATTTCTTTAAAAGCTGATCAGTAAAAACTCGGGGCTAAAGATGAAGGGGAGTTATCATTTGTTGCCTGGGTGACAGGCAATGAAATTCACATGATCTTTGGACTGTGCAGCTATCTGTCAAAATGGAGGTCAGGGCATGTTTATAATGAATGCCAGTGATTTCAAGTATGCTAATATAAGTCAGGTTACCTTGAATATTGTGAAAGAAGATGTCAACACAATTTTCCAGAAAATGGTCTCAGCAATCATCTCAAAACTGTTTGGTGTTAACTATTGAAAGACATGGTAATGTGAGGTATTTTAAATGAATGGGGAACACAGGCCCTGAGACAAGATTTATTTTTATAAGATTCTTGGAGGGATTTGCACAAAATATGACACAATGCAGTTAAAGGCTTGGATGGGCTTTGAAATGGATTAGATATTAAGTTTTATGACTCTATTCCCAGATAATTTTGATTCAGTTCAGTTGAATTCAATTATTCAATATAACTAGTATATTAATGGCAAGGGTAGGCAAATTTACTAAGAATAGAAGATACAAGTGTTCACAGAGGGTCTCAGGATATAAGCATAAAATGCAAGATGGTAGATTCCCCCTTCCCCAGTTATTATTATTCCATTAGTTTCATACAAGAAAAGAAGAAATGATAATATTAAAAAAACAAATAATTTAACTACCATTAAAAGTTTAGTGTTTTATGGTCGCTGTATTGTATATTAAACATATAAAGTGGATTTGCATGAAACTACAGCTCTGATGGTACCAATTTTATTAATTTTTATTTGTGGTGCTAGGGAGTAGATAACATGCCCGATAAAAATGTAAGTGATAAAAATAATGTCTAGTTGAATTAAGCTTCATCATTGTCTTTTGCAAATACTGTAAGATCAAAGCAGTTCTACACAACTTCCATTGTAAATATGGAATGTTGATCAGTTAAATGCATATTTCTCATTAATTATTGTTTCACTAAAAGAATGTATGAGAGAAATGTAGGAAAATATGTAATAGACATAATTGAACTATGCAAGTTAAACTATAGTTGTACATTTGGAGTAACATTGTGTGTGTTCATTGGTGGAAAACCAGTGGCCTATTTCAGGTGTCTAAGGCCATTCTGGGAAAGGAGGGATTAATGAGCTTCATCTTCATAATGAACCATGAAGCATATTATAACATTTTCAGGATTCGGGTCAGATTTCTTGGACTTGTATCTGTTGCTTGAAAAGTAGGTAGCAGCCAAGGGCAAGTGGGCTTTTGTGAAAATTCATCTTGTGCACCAAGTATGCCTATTCCTGGATTGAAACACCTTGCTTGTATCAAACATTATTGGATTGAGTTGGATTGCATTGGATTACTTTGGATTACCCATATCGGCCTGCCCTTGAAGACCATTCAGAAACACATTTCTGGGAGTTTCCCTATGTTACAGTCCTATTGTGCAAGCTGAATTGGCTTCCCATTGCTTTCTGGAACAATACAATTTATTGTTATCAGCATTAAGTCTTTATGTTGCACTACAGGACAATTTATTGGAAGAATGATCTCTTCTGAGATTGAATCATCTGCCCCGCTGCTTTGATAGAGTAGATGCAGGTCCCTTTCCTCAAATGTTGTCACCTTGGAAGCATGTCCTTTCTATAGCTGCCCAACCCTTTGGAACAGCCCTCTACCTGTGATTTTAGAGGTCTCTCCCCCTTTAGCCTACTGAAACACCATGCAGACCTGGCTATTCTTTCAACCCTTGGCTAGGATGGAGTAAGTCAGGAATCAATAGTATGGGTGATTCTGTCTCCTATATGTTTTGTGTTGTTGTTTTTCTGCTGTTGTGGGTCTGCCTAGTATCACCGTGTGAGATAAGCAGTCATATAAGTTGTCTAAATATATAACATTTAAATGCACAGTTGCTTTCTCAGTGTACTTGATAGGATTATTCCGAATCTTGCACATTGCTTTTAACTATTCATTTAGTAAATTTATGACTTGTTTAAGCCCAATATTTACCAAATGATTTCTATCCTCACTTATAAAAAATATTCCTGTGACTAGATAAAGCCTAAGGGCAAATATAGGTTTGATTGAGTGCAGTAACTGTTTAATTCAGCATTCCAATAACATCATTGAGAGTCATGAATGAGGCTCTTATTGCAAGAGAAATCACTACATTTCTGATGGCGCTTGGTACTTGAATGCAGCCTGAAGCTTAGCAATATAAATCTGCTTTCCAAATCCTCTAGCTTTAAGCTGGGAAACAGAGACAAAGAAATCACAGCCCCATGCTGTGTTTTGCAAGTGGATGAAAGCAGACAGACTTGACAGTCTGTCTTTTGACCAAACAAATTTATCGACAGTCCAGTTGTGATGCATTTGGCATTTTCCATTTAGAGGCAAGAAGTGGCTCTTATTCTAAAATAAGGGAAGAGGGTGTTTCTGTGTACCCTCTTCCTCCAAAGATGGAAGAATGGCAAAACAATTTTGAAATTCACACAGCATCACAGCTTCAATTGGATCGTTATATGTGAATTACAGCTCCTTGGTATAATAAGTATGCAGATCTTGACAACAAGGGGCAGTGCAATATTGCACAGGGCAAACCATCTCTGTATAATGATCAGCTATGAATTAGTATTTACAAGCAATTTAATTTCTTAGGTCAAGATTCACAAGGATGTTATGTTCCTTCTTAATTCATTTGAGGTGCACAACCTTTTTATTGGAATATAAAATATAAACTTAGCTTTGATTTAAACAAGCCAGTAAATGCAGAGCTTAAATGGTTTTTGCTATAAATGCAGTTATTTTTTTTAAAAAAGAAAAATCTATTGCTCATTGCACTTAGCATAAATTGTAACAAAAATGGTAACATAAAGGCAGACCTCCTAACTTTTCTATAAAATACTCAGTTTATGTCAGCAATTGTTGCAATTTTCAATTTTAATTCTAACCCTTTCTGAACATAATAGCAGAACAAGTGCTAATTTCTGGTGCTGCTTTCAGTTTATCTTGAAAGGCTACCAATCCCTCTAAAGTACATCATCCTACATAAACACATTCTAAGTAGCTACTTGAAAGAAGCCAACCTAATAGGTGACGGTCAAGCAACAAGCAACGTTTCTCAAAACTGATGTTGACTTTATCATAATGTTTTTTCCATAGGAAGAGAAAGCTTGAATTACATGAAATGTACAGAACTGCATTTCAATAATTAAGACTATAGAAAAAAGGTATTTTGTATATTTGTGGAATGCTACCGATTTTTAAAGGTCCTTTGCCAGCACATATAACAGCAATAGCATTTAGACATATACCACTTGACAGTACTTTACAGGCCTCTCTAAGTGGTTTACAGAGTCAGCATATTGCCCCCAACAATCTGGGTCCTCTCATTTTACCGACCTTGGAAGGATGGAAGGCAGAGTCAACCTTGAGCCTGGTGCTATTTGAACTATCAGATTGCAGTCAGACAGCAGTCAACTGAATGACTGCACTCTAACCACTGAGTTTGTATGACTGCACTCTAACCACTGAGCTCATAATGAAAACAAGACTTCCTTTGCTATGATAAAATCATCTCACTATCTTTCCGTGCTGGGCTATTTTTAGTTGCCTCCATCATTTTGTTCTATATGAAACACAGTAAAAAGGAGAGCTATGCTGTATACACAATTCTTGGGAGACTATTTTGCATGATGGGAGCCTAGGGTTAAACCTAACTACTTTTGAATTAATTAACATAGTCAATAAATACATTTTAAGAGTTTATATAAGTTTACCTACTCCATATAACTAGTTAAGGATTCCGTTCAATCAGAGTTTATACTGTATATTGCTAAGGATTTTAATACTGACATAATTAACATATGGTAACATATCTGAAACTATTATAATTTATATTAAATATAAAATATCTTAATAAGAAAATTGTGCCTGCATTTAAAAAGACAATAGAACTAGTGCTTTGATGTGATAGATGATAAGGAAATATCTAACAGAATTTCTTTCACACTTACAGGCACTCTAAGTCTGTCAGAACTTGAAAGTTATTTAAACATTTAAGGAGATGATAATGGACCAGAGAAAGTAACTAGCAATTATTATGTTTCTAGACAAAGTAATAAGGAACCTGTGTCCCCTGGAGAAGGGCAGCATAGAAATCCAAATAATAAATAATAAACCTTGATGAGTGGGTTATTGGTAGGATGACAGCAATGGGGAAAATTTGTAGGTCAGTAAGTTAAAATACTGTATAAATAACAACAAATAGATCCAGAACACTTAATGACCAAGTGACATAATATTAATTCTGGTTTTATATTAGATAGACACTGATACTGTACAAATTTAGTACATGAGATATACAAAGTACATTCTGATTCCATGTTCCATTACATTTCAGAGTATTTCAGAAAAAGTAGCTTATGCAGGCAAAGAATGCATACATACATTTGACATTTGAAAGTTTACGGAAGAGCCTTCTCTGTGGTGGCCCCAGCCCTTTGGAATCAACTGCCCCTGGATATCCATACTGTCTCCATCCTGCTGGTCTTCTGGAAAGCCATTAGGATCTGGCTTCTCTGGCAGGCCTGGAACAGGAATGACTGTATGTATGCATGGTTTTTAGGGTATTATATATTTTATTGCTTTGTTGCTATTGTTGTTGAATTTTGTTATTTCTGTATTTATGACTATTATCAGCTGCCCTGAGTCCTTTCTGGCATATAAATACAAATAATAAATAAATAAATATATGCTCTCTTTCTGGGTGTGTGTATACTGTATGCATGCATGCGTGGGTGTATGTATGTACCAGTGGTGGGATTCAAATAATTTAACAACCAGTTCACCAGAGTGAAGTTCACTGTTGTGGGAGTCATGGCCCATCTCCATCCTCCAGCTCCACCACACCTGCGGGATGAGCCTCCCATGATGACCAACATGATCCTGGGCAAACCAGTTCTTAAATTCCTGTCCCTATCAAAGTGGCCAGCACAAGGGAGAGAGGAAGGAAAGCAGCCTTCTCCTTCCTTCGCAAAGGCTGCTCGTTTGCCTGTTTTTCCATTGCAGCGCAGTGATAGTGGAGCGGGTGGGTGGCAGTGAAGGACTACCAATTTTTTTACTACCACACTGTGGGTGTGGTTATGCAGGATGCATAAGCCACACTGTGGGTGTGGCTTATGCAGGATGCCCTGCATATTTCTGTGCAAATTGGGTGCTCTGGGGTGGAGCTCCATTTTCGCTATCCCACTCATAATTTAAGAACCAGTTTGCCTGAACTAGTGCAAACCAGCTGAATCCTACCACTGATACATACCTACATAAACACACACACACACACAATGTATGTGTATGTGTGTACATTATAGATTATAAATATATAATATATTCAGTCTCAATCATCCATTGCAAGGAAGGTCTCATCACTAAAGATTAGTGGATTGTGATGTAGCACATGGATTAATTTCTGATTAGTACATAGTTGTTTTTTAACTCCCCAGTCTAGGGCTAAGAGAGGCTGACCTACCAAAAAATTATCTAGCCATCTTCCAGACCTAGGGGAACACTAGAACCTTGATGTCTCTGCTCCTAATCCAGCAACAACAAATCCCTTGATATATATTTCCAATAATTAATTCAGTTTTCAGCCCAAATGATATTTAGAAACCCCCAGACCTGCTTTCATAAAGCATAGTTAGAATACACAGAAAGTGGCATAGAGCTATGAGAGTTTGACAGTGAGAACTTTTCCCATTTTGCTTTGTAATCTGGGGTATTTCTTATTTAACTCCAAGTAATTTTAATTAGGCGATAAAGTAAGAATGTATGGTAATGGGGCTTCAGACCATAATTTGAAACACCCAAAACCCACACAAAAGATGACTACTGGAAGCTGATTTTATTTATTTATTACACAGACAAACCATTCTGGCAGGAAAGCTTTGATAGGGCTTCTAACCATTTATCATCACTTTCCGGTATTGCATTGTGTAAGTGTAACCATTTAAATAATTTTCTAACTGTTTTGATATCAGAATAAGAGAAGAATGAATTTAACTACAGCTGAGATGTACTTTTATTACAGCTGATCATTGTCATTAGTTTATAAAGATTTTAAAAAATGTTGAAATGAACTCTAAAGCTGAAACTTAAATGGAGAATTGAAAAACAGATTCCACTGAGCTGATCCTAAATTCAATTTGGACTAAGGCTTAGGCTTGGAACAAATACATGATTTGGTTAAAGGAGTGAGCAGTGGACTTTAGTCACATTGTTAACCACTTTTGTGAGTGCATGAAGCAACAGTATGATAAGTGATTGTTTGAATAGAAGTTATCCAGTTGAACTTGTAAAGTTCGGATTTATAAAACAAGACTTAATATTTTTTTTCTTTTGTTTGTTTACAATCTTCCTTTCTACCATTATGGATTTATCAAAACAAGAAGTCTTCTTTAATAAATAATAAAGACAGAAAATGATACAGCCCACTAGATAATACTGAATGGTATAACAGGAAACTCTATTTATTTTTTTGTAGTCTCAGAATGCAGTGGGTGGGTGAAATGTATGAAAGGAAATCAAATAGGAGGCTTTTTGAATGGTTCATTTGTTATGAGTTAAGAAAGATTTTAAGAGGCTAAAGAAAAGAGAGCCTAAGGGGGTTAAGAAAGTGGGGAGAAAATGGTTTCATCAGGAAAAAATTGGCCACCCTATTGACTGAGCCATTATTTATCATAAAATAGAACAAATAGAATGCAACATAATGGTTTGGTTACAGCACTGTAACAACAAAAAACTATGTATGGAAAAGATTTTTATGACTTACAAAGAAATGAGGAGATAAATGCTTAGCCAACTATTCAAGAAATTAACATAGCAAATAAAAGCATTATGTGAAAAAATCTAGGTCACAAGAGAGAATATTAAACAAAATGGAGGAAATAAAAATGGACGTAAACATTGTAATCTAATGATTGTAATGATTGCTCAAATAAATACACAACACACACAAAAGCTTTTAAAACAGACAATGTTCAAAACAAGGTTTGGAAAGTCAGGAAGGAAGAAACTATAGATACTCTGTAATTTTAACCACCATAGTAAAATCTGACTTTCGGAGGAATTCCTGAAGACTTTGAAAAAGTGGCTCTTGAAAGAAAAATTCAAAATTTAGGATAAATTTTAAAATGGAATAAAGAAAAAACAAAGAAAGTTAAGGAAGAAATGGAATTTCTACAGTATTACTGTAGAAATGGAAGACTCCCCCAGATAAAATATATCAAATAAATGAAACAATTGTGACAATGCAAATAAAGGATCTGCCACAAAACTAGAGGCTGCCACAAGTAGAGGTCAACCTATTTTCTAAAGTGCCAGTAGGCAAGACAGGAAAGAATAGATGGAAACTAATCGAGGAGAGACGTATCCTAGGACTAAAGAGAAACTTCCTAACAGTGAGAACAATTCGCCAATGGGACAGCTTGCTTTCAGAAGTTGTGGGTGCTCCATCACTACAGGCATTTGAGTGGAAATTGGACAGCTTCTTGTCTGGAACCATATAGGCAGTGAAGGGCTACCAAAACTTTTACTACCACACTGTGGGCCTTGCTTATGCAGGATGCCCTGCATTTTCTTTCAACATCTTTCAGTGCAAATTGGGTATTCTGGGGTGGAGCTCCATTTTCGCTACCGCACTGTGTTTTCCCCATCCAGGTAAAGGGCATGGGTCAGCAACCCATGCTCTGGAGCTGCATGTGGCTCTTTCATTCCTCTGCTGTGGCTTCCTATCACCAGTCACCTTCACAATTGATAGGTCTTTTGGTTAGGACAGGTAGAGGAAAAAGGACACCATGCTAGGAAGAGACTCTATGATGGGGGAACTGGACTTCCAGTCGGCAGAGGAAACAGGACACCATGCTAGGAGGAGACTCTATGATGAGGAAAGTGGACTTCCAGTTGGGTCTAGAATTGAACAGGGGGCTTTCAGTAAAGACCTTTGTGGCTTTTTGGATATTTAAGGTTGCCAACCCCTGGTATATGGTTTCCTGCCTGAGAAGGGAGTTGGACTAGAAGACCTCCCTCCCTTCCAATTCTGTTATTCTGTTACTTGCTATACATATCATACAAAGACATGCTTTCCAGATTTCAAATTTGCTCACTGGCCTAAAAATACCGAGGATGGGTGTGATCTAGAACTATATTAGATAACTTCTGAAGAACACAAGATGCCTGAATGTATTTCTCATGTTGTCAGGATTGCTTCTATCAAGCAGGTCAGTAGTGAGGTAATTTATCTTCTTCCCTGCTATAGGACCCACATACTCTGCTCTGATAGGCTTGTAGGAGTTTCATGGAGGGGAAGGGAGAACATCTGATAAGTGAATAGTGTATTGCTGTGAGAACATATATAAAGCAAATCATTTTAAAGTTGGGGAAAACACTAAACACCTTGATTTCCACAATTGTATCAAACTGGGATGCACAGAGTGGGCTGTTTGATAAATGAGCAGAATTTATCTCTTTAAAATCTGTGGCAATGGCATCATGTTGTGATTTAATGCCAGGATCAGCTAAAGCTATGTGGCCATCAACCTTCTTTATTCCTATGCCCTAAATTTTTCTACAGAAAACAATAAACAAGTTTCACTGTGGGCCAGGAAAGACTTGGTGAAATAATTGCTTATGGTCTGGCATTGATTGATGAAGGGATGCTTATTTGTCCCTTCCATTTGGATCACTTTATTCTTTTTGTTTTTCACTGTGGTGATTAGAGCTGTTTCAAAAGTATCTACATTAATTCTGGCAGAAAATGAAGGATTGCCAATAATTTCTTCATCTTTACAGTCTAGATTCAAAAATATATTGCTTTCCTTTCCTTTGTTCTTTTTTTTTTCCTATTTAAGTTATACAGAATATAACTTATAAGGATAAAATGTAATGGATATAATTCACTAAGAAAAAAGCTTTAAAATTGTATTTTAAAAAAAGTCAAAGTAGCAATGAACTAATAAACGTGGGTCTAATGTATGAATAATATTGTTTCAAATGTAGAAATTATTGCTAATATTGTATAGTTTTACTCATTGGATCCTAAATTTGATCACATCAGTGCAACGTTTGTAGTTATTTTTGGTTAGAGCTTCATGAATTTGTATGCTGAACAATTCAGTGTATAAGCTAAGGCTCAAGACAAATGTTGGTTGCTTCACTCAATCTATTTTGGAACAATCAACTTATACATTAGCAAAACTTGAAGGCTTGCCAAATTATTATTGGCACCTGTAAAGGTCTATTAGTGAAATTCTAAAATAATAAATCTTAGAAAAGGTTTGGCAAAAGACCATTTTTTTAAATCACAAAAGCACTATAAGTCCCCCTACTTTTACCCTACTTTGGGTGGTTGGGGAGAATAGAAATCTTTCAAAAGGAAAGAGGAGAAAAAAGATCTAGTATACTCTGTCTCTGTTAGATTTCAGCCTATGCACAAAAGAACACTTGCAAGTTACACCAAATGCCTATAGTGTTCATTCTGCTATACTGCTACCAGCAGAACCTAGTATCACAGGGCATTTTGATATTTCTATTTGTGCCAGAGGCCTGAAGAATGCAAGGAAGATTTTGAGAGCATTTGATGCCGCTGGTGATTTTGTCCATCTGTGATCAGTTGTGCTAAATGAGACACAGCCCTATTTGGAAGCATTTTCAGATTTCCAGAGTGATTTTTAGATAACGTGTGTATGCATGCACATGCACGCAAACAAACACAAACACACACACGTGCACACATATAAACACATATATAATATTTGATACCCAGGTCTTTCATTATGCATATTAGGGCAAAGAACCCCAATTATACCTACCAACTGATGGGGACAAGCTTTCTGAGACAACCCAAGAAAGGGATCTTGGGGTTTTGGTGGACAGCTCAATGAAGATGTCAACCCAGTGCGCAGCAGCTGTAAAAAAAGCAAATTCCATGCTTGGCATGATTAGGAAGGGAATTGAAAATAGGTCAGCAAGTGTTGTATTGCCTCTGTACAAATCGATGGTGAGACCACACTTGGAGTACTGTGTACAGTACTGGTCACCACACCTCAAGAAGGATATAATGGAACTGGAAAAGGTGCAAAAAGGACAAGAATGATCAAGGAAATGGAGCATCTCCCTTATGAAACCAGGTTGCCACGCCTTGGTGTCTTCAGCCTTGAAAGTGTTTAAGAGGTGACTTGATCAAAGTGTAGAAAATCATGCATGGGATAGAAAAGGTGGATAGAGAAAAATTCTTTTCTCTATCACACAATACTAGGATGAGGGGGCACTCCCTAAAGCTCATAGGTAAGAAAATGAGTACAAATAAAGGGAAATATTTCTTCACCCAGAGGCTCGTTGGTTTATGGAATTCACTTCCAGAAGAGGTCGTGACAGCTGTCAGCCTGGATAGCTTCAAGATAGGATTAGACATATTCATGGATGCCAAGTGTATCGGTGGTTAATGAAAAGGATGTCCAAGTGCCGCCTCTATGTTGGCTGACGCAGGCAGGATTCCCTTGGGTACCATTTGTTGGGGGATCAAGGGAAAGGGAGGGGTTTTACCTTCTCTTTCTGCTCAAGATCCTTATGTACAATTGGTAAGCCACGGTGTGACACAGAATGCTGGACTCGATGGGCTTTGGCCTGATTCAGCATGGCTCTTCTTATGTTCTTATGTTCCCAACATTGCAATGTCATGAGAGCATTCTGAATGTGTTCCTCACACTATGTATGTTGAATCAACATTGTACAGTATAGCAAAACATGTTTCAGCAAAGCCATGCATATGAGTTCAAAAGATTATCAGTGGCATTGTAAATGAAGAGAAATAGAAGGAACTCCACAGCCTTTGATTAAATATTTCACAATGGAATTTATGTTGATCTCCTTCAATGATTTAGTTTGATATCGTATCTTTGATCCCACAATTTGCATGTGGACAACAAGCAATTGTTGTAGGGACCAGTCAACCTTTGTTTAATTTTAATTTTTCCCCCCAACTATGTATCAATTAATATAAATCAATTGCAAATATATTATTTCAAGCCATGTATTTCTATTTTAGGTTACACAGAATCTTGTCCCCTTCTCTTCCTTCTTTTTCACATAAGGCAAAAACAGTCAGTTGTTTGGGGATGCGTCTGTTCATTCAAAGACTTCCCCTTAGTTTTCACATAAAGCCAGCTCTATCTAATTTCAACATATGAAAAGAATTTTCTCCTTTTGCCTTTTCCTGGACCTATCAAGAGAAGAAAGCATTTTAGTTTTGCCTCCAAGGCAAAAAGAGATATCATCCTACTTAGAGAAATGGGAAAATAAAATCTTTGTATAATAACTGCAGCTTCATCCTGTTTTATGGGCCATTCACAGCTGCTAATTTATAAGCTTTGTATTTTATTCTTCCAGAGGAAAGACACATAGAAATACATCTGCTCAGATGTCCCAAACTCTATAATACCCAAATGCGCCAATGGAGAGAAAAGCCAAGGAACATGGCAATGGTTTAAGAACAATAGAACTGCAATTTTATAATTCTGGAAGACAGACATCATTAGGTGTATTCATCCTAAGCAATTTTGCCTTACTAAGTAAAATTGCTTCCCTTTTCATTATTATGTATTTTTATTCCCATTGTTGTTATGTGAACATTTATAAAAGTGTGTTTGTGCATTTTTCTGCATTATATCTATGACAAATATTATTTTGCTCATTTTTTATAAGATGCATGGGTTATAACTTGATAATTGCAAACATGGTACAGTTTAAAGCACAAATTTGAGTAAAGTCTATCTTAATTGAAATAAAGTTTTATATATATGTATGTGTATATCTACGAAAAATCTACGAAAACAAATATATATATATATATATATATATATATATATATATATATATATATATATATATATATATATGTAGATTGTTCTGAGTTCGGGTTTTGCCCTGTGTAATATTTTGCATGTCTATGCGACGTTTCGGCGAAATCACATTCACCATCATCAGGCTGAAGTTCCAATCTTTGTGTTGTTACAACAACACAAAGATTGGAACTTCAGCCTGATGATGGTGAATGTGATTTCGCCGAAACGTCGCATAGACATGCAAAATATTACACAGGGCAAAACCCGAACTCAGAACAATCTACATACATATACCCGTGAAAATTTACGAAAACAAATATATATATATATATATATATATATATATATATATATATATATATGTCACATGTTTAAGCTGAATTTGAAAATTAAGGGAGACTAGGATAGATCTATTCTGGCCTTATTTTGGCCTCAGCAGCTAGCCATACCCACTGGGACTTGAACCTGCAACCTTTGCCTTGTAAGGCAGAGAATTATCCTCTAGGCTACAGTATCCAATCCCTTCAGCTCTGTACCAGGGAAGGGTTACATTTTGTGTCGAATCACCCTGGTATATTGAAGGAACATCACAGCTCCTTTTTTGCCTCTCAGCCCAATCCAGGGCCATTTCCAAGGCAGTTAATTTTATTGATAGCCGACAATTCTATCTGTATGTGTCACATGTTTAAGCTGAATTGAAAATTAAGGGAGACTAGGATAGATCTATTTCGGCCTTATTTTGGCCTCATCAGCTAGCCATACCCACTGGGACTTGAACCTGCAACCTTTGCCTTGTAAGGCAGAGAATTATCCTCTAGGCTACAGTATCCAATCCCTTCAGCTCTGTACCAGGGAAGGGTTACATTTTGTGTCGAATCACCCTGGTATATTGAAGGAACATCTCCTTTTTTGCCTCTCAGCCCAATCCAGGGCCATTTCCAAGGCAGTTAATTTTATATATATATATATATATATATATATGTATAATGTTAATATATATATTCACACACACTCTAGTGAAATCAGCTTATGATATTGTTGTCTCAGAATCAGCTATGATCCTTTCCTGACAATTTGTATTATTTGTTTGTTTGTTTGTTTGTTTATTTGACTTATATGCCACCCCTCTCTATGGATTCGGGGCAGCTTACAACATTTCAATAAAAAAGATACAATATATAATTTTTTTAAAGCCAATTAATAGAATAGTTAATTTAAAAATTATCTTAAAACTAATCATTAAAATTGAACAATCACATGCATATTATCACACATTTACTGGACAGAGGCTGGAGTCTAGTGATCCCAAGCCTGACGTCATAAGTGCTTTTTCAGGTTTTTACAAAAAGCAAGGAGGGTGGGGGCAGTGCGAATCTCTGGGGTGAGTTGATTCCAGAGAGCCAGCCCACCTACAGAGAAGCCTCTTCCCCTAGGACCTACCAAATGACATTGTCTAGTTGACGGGACCTGGAGAAGGCCAACTCTATGGGACCTAACCACACGCTGGGATTCGTGCGGCAGATAGTGACTGAACTATACAATGTTTTTTGTTAAACTTTATCGATTTTGTTCCAGACCAGATGTTCTAACATTAACTGTGGAGTCTGCAGAGAGGGGCGGCATACAAATCTAATAAATAATAATAATAATAACAACAACAACAACAACTAAATTATTTATTCATATAGGACACTCTGCCATAGATCCACAAAACCATTGTAGTAAATATAACTTCTATTTGAAGCTGGTGTTTTGCTACATTAGATTTCTTTGAAGTTTTATTAAAAATTAGTGTTGGGCTTTTGGCATTATCTTATTTTTCAGTCTAGCAAATGCTTGATGGGACCATTTCATTGTGTTCCCAAAGCCCCCAGTAATAATTTGCCATGACAGGATGACTGTCACCTCAACTCTCCACCTTCTAAAACTGTTTGATAACTTCCTAATGTATTTCCACATGCATACCTATCAGTAGAACTAAAATGGGACACAAAAGAGAAGATATTTAAACACATCTATATTATTCGCAAAGTCATACAGTGTGTGGTGTGTGTTTTGAAAAACTGTTTAATTAATGATGTGCTTCTGGATAGCATAAAGGAGAAGAAGCAAGTGTATGTGAAGGCATTTGAAAAATAAATAAACTTAAAAAGATTTTGTTGAATATGTAAATATTTAAATGTACAAAAGTTACCAAGAGTTCACATTTGCATGATAACCGTTGATTGGTTACCCTGTCTTAAGCGGGAAAAAGTAACAACTCTCAAATCGCACCTGTTGCTGGGGGAGAAAGTATAAATAGTTAAAGACGCCCGCACTTTCCCTCAGATTTTGCACGCCTATTTGAGTAGAGTATTCCTGATTAGAGCTAGCTGATCTTTTGCAAAAATAAACTGCTAAACGCCACAATCCAGCCTCCAGGTGCATTTATTTCAGATTTGGATAGAGTATTGGAACCATTTCTTGAGGTGTGGTATTACCTCAAGTGACCAGATTATAACTTCGGTAAAGTGGGGCACCATTGACCGGGGAGTGGGGGAATGGGGGTGGACGTCTGAAAAATCTCTAGAACGCTGGACAGGTGCAAGCTCAGTCTCTTCTCCAACCCTCCAATCTCTCTCTCTCTGTTGGGCATGCGCAAAGCAACCCGTAGCCAACAGCGCCAAAGTTTCAGGCCACTGTTTCATTTTTTTCTTTCCCCCAAAAAATAATTCAGAACAGTTGTAATAATTATAAGGATAGTAAGCAGCAGTGTCTTCAGTTTGCACTTCTATAGTAGATGTTGTCTTTTCATTTATTTTACCATTGCTGACTTTACCAAGTTTTTCAACCTGCCTCCGTAACTTGGCCATACAGGCCTGGGCTCAGAGAGACCACTTCTTTTCCCACTCGAGCTGGCTCTGGCAGCACTCAACTCCACTTCCATTGCAGCCACTTTCTCCTGCAGGGAAGCCGCTTGGGACTTGCTGGCCACCTCAGCCAACCCATCTCTTTCTCTCCCTGTGAGGGAGTATGGTGTCAGCCCCTCAGCGATGAGCCAGGCAGGCTGAGGAGCAGTGGTGTTAGCGCCTCTTCAGCACCATCCGTTGTGCCCATCATAGCCCCCCAGATTGGAAGATGAGCTGCTTGCTGGGCAATCCCTTCAAGCCAATTGATCACACAGCAAGCAGCTCCAACACAATCTCTAGCCGGCATTGAAGCCATCAGCTGATATGTCTTTCAAAAACCCGGGACTTTTTAGAAACGCTGCAGGACGCGGGACAAATTGGTAAAAAGCGGTAATGTCCCACCAAAAGTGGGACGTCTGGTCACCTTACTATTACAACTTCAAGGCTAAGGCCAAGAGCCGCTCCGAGTCCTCAGAGAGGGGTGGCATACAAATCTAATAAATTAAATTAAATTAAGACTATTTAAGAGGCCAAGAGCAGTTTGAATAAAAAAGGGTAGGAACAAATTTCCTGTTTAATATATGTTTTAAAAGATATAAACTATATTCATTTTAACAGATTTCAAATTTTTTACAGAGTCTTGATGGACAGTGAAGAAAGAATGCCGCCAGGAAAATTATTCAGAGTCGCCTTCTAAACCAACCAAACAATAAAAGTTTAGATATCTGTTTCATGAGTTAACAGTACACTCACTGAGTTTCATATTTGTTGGTGGATCAGTTTGCTTGCTGGTTTGGGGAGCTAGGAATTCACTGGTTGCTGGATACTGTGATCCCTCATCTTTTATTAATATTCTGTTTCAGAACTCAACAGAACGTGGTAGGAATAAAAATAGTATAAGGTTTTTTTCCCCTCAAGAAAGAAGAATACATTCCCAATTGCATGTTAGTTTTATATCCATTCTATCCTTGGTTCAAACATTCTGAGAATTAAGGGGGTGCTGGAATGCTTTCTCAAGATATTGAAGGTACTATTACCCAAACTGTAACTATATTTAGCAAAACATGGTTATAATTTTGTATAACAGTCAAGAATCTGAACTTAACTGTACAGATTTCAGATGGTGCTACATGTTATAATTATTTTCAGTTAATTTTAATGAGGAAGGAACAATTCTTTCCCCATTAAATTAGAGAAGTGAGGATGAAGGGGGAGTATTGTAAATGTATAACATATATGAGCTAATAGTGGAGTCATTGCCTTGTGCAGAAGGGCGACTATCCTCAGCTGCTCATAATTTCAAGTTCTGTGCAGGCAGGATTTTTTTTTTGAATTTGTTCCTTTCTTTAACCAAATTTATATGTCTGCCCTTCTCACAGAAAGTGAGTTTGGACAGCTATTATAATCCAACAGACACCCAACATGGTTATTGGTCTGTTTGTGCTCCTTATCTGTCAATAATTTCTGGTTAAAGCATTCCATATATTTTAGTATCACTTGGCTTGTATAAATAAGCTTTATATAGAGAAAGGTATATTTATATTCATTGCATTCGCAGTATAAAACCTTTGGTGGGTCATAAGGTAGATCAGAGCAAGCATCCCTATCTTCTTTTCATTGATATAGTTTTATAATACCTAATTAAATCTTAGTAATAACTAGAATTTATGCTATTTCTTCAGCGATCCAGGCTTTTAATCTATTAAATTTATTGAGGACCTTTATACTGCACGAGTCAAAAAGAGGGCGGGGAAAATATTTACTGACCCCTCACATCCTGGACACAAATTGTTTCAACTCCTACCCTCAAAACGTCGCTACAGAGCACTGCACACCAAAACAACTAGACACAAGAACAGTTTTTTTCCAAACGCCATCACTCTACTAAACAAATAATTCCCTCAACACTGTCAGACTTTCTACTAAATCTGCACTTCTATTCTACTAGTTTTTCTCATCATTCCTTTCACCCATTTCCTCCCATGTTGACTGTATGACTGTAACTTGTTGATTATACTCCTAAGATTTTATTAATATTGCTTCTTCATTGCTTATTTGACCCCTATAACAATCATTAAGTGTTGTACCACATGATTCTTGACAAATGTATATTTTATTTTATGTATGATGAGAGCATATGCACCAAGACAAATTCCTTGTGTGTCCAATCACACTTGGCCAATAAAATTCTATTCTATTCTATTCTATTTATTTTATTTATTTATTGGATTTGTATGCCGCCCCTCTCCGCAGACTCTTAGCATCCTTTCTATAGAGTTTTTGTAAAAATGTATCTGAAAATGGAGTAACAAAGAGAATTTTAATATTCTAATATGAGCAGGAAGGCACCTCAAAAGTAAGTGAAGAGAGAGATTGAAGAGCATGACACTTCACTCACTTGTAATGTTAAATAGATTTAATTCTCTACAGTCAGAAATTTGTAGAAAAGGTCCATTTTGGTGGCTATATAAGCAGAATCTGCCAAAAAAAGGTGAAAGAAGAAGAAAAGCCATTTCTTTTACTAGGATGCACTATCAAATATACTAATGTGGACACTCCAGTCCAAAGTTCATTCAGCCTTTAATAATTTAACAAGTCACCCTGATAATCTGCTACGTTGTGCACAGCTATTGTGCCATTTCTAATTAAAATTGACAAACCCTTGAAACTTGCCTCAGACAAATGTGTGCCAGCTTTAAGCAACTCAAATCAATTTAATTATGTGGTAACACATTGTTAGAATGTTATACATGTTTTAACAGCAGATGGGAATTTCCAAAGTTAGGTATGAAATTCTTTAAAAATCCAGATAAGAGTTAAATGTTTAAAAGGAAAAAAGGATGGTCCATCAAAATGCAAATGATAGCACTAAAATTACTTGGTTGCTTGCTTGGTTGCTTGCCAAGTTGCTGTTGATCATCATGATGATTTTATGAATATGAAATCATAGTATTTAAATACAGATATTCTTTTCTATAGACATGAATATACAAATATCCTGCATTGTAATATATGCTGGCTTTTATTTTTGTCTGTGTGCCTTACCAACTGCCTGGACTAATCCCTGCAGTTTTCTTCACAATACTTTCAAAAGTGGTTTGCCATTGCTTGGTCCTAAGTCAGATAGAGTGATAGGCCCAGTGAAGGGCTACCAAATTTTTTACTACCGAACTGTGGGTGTGGCTTATGCAGGACGCCCTGCTTTTTCTTTCAACATCTTTCAGTGCAAATTGGGTGCTCTGGGGAGGAGCTCCATTTTTGCTTCCCCACTGCGTTCCTCCGCGACCGGGCAGTAGCCCACCCCTGGATAGGCCCAATGGTCACTTAGGTGGCAGGACTAGAATTCACAGTCTCCTAAGTAGTGGTGCTTTAACCACTACACCAAGTAGACTCTTTTTGTAACCTAGACTATCATTCCATTTATTAAACCAGTGGATAATATGTTATCTTTAATATGATACAATAGTCTATGCACAATCTACTTTCATGCTACTGAACAGGAACATACTGTATGCTCTGCTAAACTTTATCAATGTAGATCATTGCTGATGCAATGGCTGTTTTGTTTGCTAGGAGCAAGTGAGGGACTCTGCACATTTATTTCCTCTCCTTGTCTAAAAACATATTTTTTTCATTTATTTATACAAGATACTGCTTGGTTATTTTTTTTTAAAAAAAAGATAGTCTCAGGATTTTCATCACTTCTTTCCTCCCTTAGTTCAGGTTGTCAGCTGATTTGTTCTTCATCCCCAATGGAGGAGGACATGCTGCAGGGTGGGTCTCTCTCTCTCTCTGTCTCTCTCTCTCTCTGTCTCTCTCTCTCTCTCTCTCTCTCTCTCATGGATAGACTTCAGTAACTGAAGTTTTCCTATCATCCTGCTGTATCATAAATAAAATAGATCTTTATTTCCTTTCACAGGAGCAGCGACCTCAAGAATTCTTACAAAAGTTGTATTTCCAATGTCAACATTTGTTTTCATTCATTTTTTCTGCTATATCTGCTACCCAACAAATGCAGGGTTTTAAAAGAGAAGTAATGGTTGACAGATTAGTATTTGGTTATCATAATCTGAAAAAAATGGATGCTTAAGAATCGTTAAGCCTACATTTGTAATTTACCAACATGTACAATAGCACTAGTTCCGTTTCACTTTCTTGGACTGCAAAGTTGTGCAATTAAAGATTTTTATTTTGATATCTAAGATTGCATGCAACCCTTGACCTAATTTTAAAAACTCTGTAAGTGATAAATTCAAATTTTTGGTAAGAACAATCTGTCTTCTCTTAACATTAGAAAGGAGGAGAGTGAGGATGGCATGTTTAAAAAGAGGGTGAGGGAGGCAGAAAGTGAGAAAGAGAGTGCAAGCATTTATAAATAAAATAAAATTGTGCAAAATGTTAATTGGTATTCTAATACTTGGTTCAGAGTTACCCACTGCAAGAATATAGTCCTTGACATATTATTTCAAAGATTGTGTGCAATCCTGTACAGAAAAAAGACTATTTATAGTAACAGGGTTACATTTTCGCACCTATTCCTCATTTCTCTGTAATGTTGCTACATCATAATATAACACCACTAAAAATACATTTTTAACTCTATCTAGCTTTGATGGATACATGACAGAGGGCACCCAAGATCTAGCATTCAATGTGTCAGTGTTTTGCCTTCAGTATTCTATTTCCGTCAATAAAATACCTGACCGTCACTCACTAGGACAAGAGATTTGAAGTGGAATTCAGTTTGAATCTGCTTTGCATCCTACCTCTTAGAATATTATATATACAGTTGAATGCTCTGTTGAAATCTGCCTTGTAATTTTCAGACAACATTCTACTATCTTCCCACCATCTTTCAAAATTTCACATGGTGGTGAGCTGGAATTTTACAAGGATGCCACAAAGAAATGGCGGAGAGTGATTCTGCTTCTATCTATTTTTCTGAAGATTTTCAACTTACCAATGTTTCTGAATTTGAAAAAAAAAAATCCCACCACCTAATGGGAAGAGTTTCTTCACTATTCTAGGGCTAAATTCAGTGGAAAATCAAGGAAACACTGAGAGTGCTGTGGTAGCCCAGACCTGGAGTTCTCTCCTCACAATCAGGAGGCTGTGAGTTCGATCCTAAGTGGAGGCAGATATTTCTCATTCTGGGCATAATGAGAATATATCTGCTGAATATAACTCCACATTGATGAGAGGAAGGGCATCTGGCCAGAAACAATCATCTCCATTCAGTTGCCCAGACTCCACAAGGGATTATGGGATCATTAAAAGATGATGATGAAATCAAGGAAACAGTGGACTGTTGGAAAGATGACCATACATCGACACATACACAATGGAAGAACATCTGCTCGCATTCATCAGCTGTTTTTCAGTTAAATAAGAGAAGGATTATACTACATACTAGCACCAAAAATAACTTCAAAATTTCAAAAGCACATTTATTCAGTTGTATAAGAATTGATAAAATAAAAAAATGCAAGGCCATTCTTTTGCAATATAATCCACATGCATATAATGGTTGTAATGTAGAATTCCAATTCCACATTAATTGTAGCTAATCCATGTAAAGCTAATAAATATATTCTTTTTTGCCATGATGAATATCTCAATATTCAGCATTTTTTGAGGTTCCAGTTTGACCAGAAGGGATAAATTTCTTTCACTCAATCTTCTTCCCTGATGAATGATGGGGGACGAACACCATGTTTCAACCAATTACTACAGTAATATATTTTCATCCAAAAGTTCCAAATATTGTAATCTTTTTTCTCAAAGCTATGGGACCAATCCTCCCACTATATCTCATTTTTTAGACTCATTATTCCAAAAATGGTTGCAGAATAGATTTATAGCAGTAGTATGATACTATAGTAGAAAATTCATGACTGGGAGAGCCATGTTAACTGTTCTGTGTACAGCCCTCGGAGCTAACCCACCAACTCAAAAGTCCCTTATTTCATGGTAAAAATCACACTCTTTATTGATAAAAGCACACACAGTGAAAATTAGATTTAAATGGCAAAGAAAAAGGAGTTATTTCTCTCTCTGGAGTGAAGCATCAACAAAGTCTGGGAAAGGTGCCAAACCTGGCCTAAATGGAATTCCTTAGATAAGTCCATTTATCATTCAAGAATATAAATCAGCTCTCTGAAGTTCTGAGCAAAAATCATCCAGAAGAGAATGTCTTTTACTGAGGCAGAAATCATGGTTTTGAAGCCTTTTTCAAGCATACACCCACTCTAAAACCTCTTCCATTGAACAGTATTGAAACCCCACACCCAGTTACCCAAAATATTTTGCTTTTATATTGCCTGGATGTGACATCACACCCTGAAGAGGTAAGGTTATAAGCTAATACCTTTTATTATGCAACTCTTCTTGCCTTCTCAGCAATATCCTATATTGAGGACCTATCCATGGATTATCCACTCTAATGTCTTCCTCATCATCTGACTGGGACCACTCCCCATTGTCATATCAGCCACCTCTAGTGGTTCCTCGGGTTCATTCAGATCACATTCTCTCTCACTCTCACCTTCTGCATCAGCTGGCAACCCCCCTAGTTCAGGGTATCCAAAGGGAACTGGCTCTTCCTCCTCAGAATCTGACATAATCTGAGGTCATGTCAGATTCTGGGGAGAGCACTCCTCCTGTCAGATTCAGACAAGGAGCAACATTAACAATGTTAACAAATGAATAGGCATAATAACTAAGTCAGCCAATGAGAGCTTAAACACTTCAAACCAGGTACATACTACCACATCTGGTGGACATGTGAAACCACCCAAAAATATTGGTATAAAATCAAAACTATGCTAGAACAAATTACTTCTCAGATCATCCATGCAAAACCCGAACTATTTTTATTAGGAATCATAAGACAAAACTTTAGTAAAGAAAACAGATATATTATAATTCACATTATTACAGCCGCAAGGATTTTATATGCACAATTCTGGAAACAAGAAAAAAACCCAACCGTTCTATCACTTTTGATTAAAATAATGGAATGTGCAGAAATGTCCAAGCTAACAATGGAACTGCAAAACAAGGATGAGACAGATTTCTACAAAGCATGGGACAAATGGTACCTCTGGTTTAAAAAAAGGAATTACAGTAGTACCTCTAGATACGAGCTGCTCTATATACGAGCATTTCGAGATACGAGCTAGGAGGGGAGAGATATTTCTGTTCGACTCCCGAGCTCAAATTCGAGATACGAGCCAAGGCCAAGTCTTCGCTCCGGGCTGTGCCCCCTCCGAGCGCTCACCGCCTGTCCCTGTCAGCGGCCCAGCCACCTTCACCCCCCCGGACAACCGCCTCCTTTTCTCCCTTCCCAGTGGGAGTGCCGCACCTCTTGTCTGCCCGGCCCAAGAGGCACAAAACCGCCGCTCATGCCGGGCGGCCTGCCTGGAACGCCAGCATTGCCGCCGGGCCGATTGCTGAGCGGGGGCGGGGCGCGGGAGGAGGCAGTGCCGCACCAGCCCCCTCAGGCCGCTCCGCCCAGGATGGGGCTCCTCCGAAGGGGCGCACGGGAAAGCGCTTGAGCCGCCGCCTTCTCCCTTCCCCGTGGAAGCGCCGCATCTCTTGTCTGCCCAGCTCAAGAGGCACGAAACCTCCGCTCATGCCGGGCGGCCCGCCTGGAACACCAGCATTGCCGCCGGGCCGATTGCCGAGCGGGGGTGGGGTGCGGGAGGAGGCAGCGCCGCACCAGCCCCCTCAGGCCGCTCCATCTGGGATGGGGCTCCTCCGGAGGGATGCACGGGGTCTCGGGAGGAGCCCCATCCCGGATGGAGCGGCCTGAGGGGGCTGATGCGGCACTACCTCCTCCCGCGCCCCGCCCCCACTCGGCAATCGGCCCAGCGGCATTGCTGGTGTTCCAGGCGGGCCGCCTGGCATGAGCGGCGGTTTTGTGCCTCTCAGGCTGGGCAGACAAGAGATGCAGCGCTCCCACGGGGAAGGGAGAAGGGGGCGGGTCAAGCTCTTCCCCGTGCGCCCCTCATAAGTCGAGGTATTACTGTACTTAAAAATTATTCATCAAGAAAAATATCCAACAAAAACAACTTGAAAAACTAGCAACCTACATCACAAATCATAATATAAAATTGAAACGACAAACTGTAAACATCGATTGACACGAACTTTAAATTACAAAGAAAACAAACCCTTAAACCACTGATATGTTTTGACACTAACAATTACATCCAAAACATATGGATAAAACTTTAGGGAAATTTACACCACCTATGTGCTCAAACCACAGGCCACAAACCATGAAAGCCCCAGCTCTAACGCTGGTCTTCTCTTCTTACCACTCCCCTTTTGCTCCAATTTCCTATCCCCCTTCCCCTTAAATCTCTTTCCCTTCTCCCCCAACCCCCTACCTTTCCTCTTTTCTCACTCCCCACCTACGTGTACTATATAAGTAAATTATAAATGTTAGAATGTATATTATATATATATCCCTTTTGTTTTTCTGTACCCTGTTTTTAATGTATATATTCAATAAATTTATTTATTAAAAAAAGAGAGAGAGCTTAAACACTTCTGAGTTTGTGCAGAGAATCAAAATTGAAACATAAGTTTAAGGCTGGGTGTGGCTCCAGTCCTCTCTGTTCTGACCTGACTATACTGCTCTGCTGAAATGAAGCTAGCTCCTGTTTATGTTTACCTGAAGACTAATCTGCTAATGGTATTGTAAATTCATCTGTTATTATGTTTATAAAGAAGTTATTGAATCCAGCTGAATCAGTCATCTGTATACGCTTCTGGTTTTGATTTTGCAACAAACTTTAATAAGTTATGGTCCCAGAGCACACAGAAAGACTTTATTGTAATTTAAGATGAAGATACTGCCTGTGTTTAGAAAGAGAAACAAGGCAGCGGGATTGCAGGATGTGTGCTGTTGAAATTAAGGAGTGCTCTGTGACTCGCTTAGGACAGAAGAACTATATAATATGGGCTGCAAAGATGGAACGTTTTCTAAAAGTTAAGGAGCTGTGGAATTTTGTTATTACTCAACCACAGGGAGTTTTAGCAGCTTCAGAGCAAAGAAAACATGACAAAGGAATGGCTTATATCATTTTGAGTTTAGAGGATGAACAGTTTATCAATTTATCTGGTTTAAAGACTGCAAATCAAGTCTGGCTGAAGGTAAGAGCTGTGCATGTGGCATGTCAGCTTGCATTATTGTTCAGTTATCAAGAACATTGTACCTGTTTGCAAGCAGGTGGATCTGTGGAAAGACATTTATTGCAAATGCAATCTCTGTTTATGGAATTAAAACAGTGTGGAATGAATATTCCTGAATCCCAAAAGATGTTGTTAGTATTACAATCCCTTGATCAAACCTGGGACATTTTTTCTGCAGTTTTTGCATGCAGACAAGAGCAGGAATTGCATCTGGAAGCCCTAAAGGCATGTTTGATTGCAGAAGAGAACAAACCCCAATATAGACAGAGCCACAAGGAGAAATTCCTGAGGTGGGGGCCCAAGGAGCAGAGAAAGAAGAATGGAAAGGTCCATAGGCTGGTTGCTAGCAACAGAAGAGATCAGATTACAGCCCAGAAACAGAGGTGTGGTGAAGCTTCTAATTTAAAGAAGGAATGTTTGCAAGAAAAAAAATGTTTGCAAGAAAAGAAAAATTATTTGCAAAATTGACAGATTTCTGTTGCAAAAGTTTGTTAATGCAATAGCAGAGACAAATGGTTAATAGAAAGTGGGACAAGTCTAAGTGCACAAGTATACCTTTGTGCCTACCGTTCCTGTCCCAATGTCTTTTAATAATCTTTATATGTTGCAGGGACAAAAGGTTCAATGTGTGCAGACATTAGAAATGTTGCAGAGCATGTTTCATGTGTTCACCTCTTGCACAGAAGGCTTAACCATACCAATTTCAAAGTTTTGCAACAAATGCAACAGTTTGCAGAAGGGTTGAATTAAAAGGACATCGCGTAAGGCATATTTGGACTGTGCAGTATGTAAAGCATCAAAGTCAAAGGCATTCCCAATTAGCAAGGTAGTACAAGGCAGATAACAAGAGCTCTAGAGCCAGTAAATGCAGATTTGGTTGGTCCTATGTAAGCTAGTTTGGGAGGAGCAAAGTATACTCTGGTCATTGTAGATGACTACAGCAGGTTTGGGTTCTGCTATTTACTAAAGAGTAAAACAGGTGCTACAGAAATTTAAGCAATGGATAAGCTTCATAGAAACAACAGGTATGTCAACTGCAGGCTGATAGAGGTTCAGAATTCTTGTCAACAAGTTTTAAATGATGGTTGGGACAGTTGAAAATAAAACACAAATCCCATAGAGCAGCTGAATGGTGGTGTTGAAAGGTGAAATGGAGTCTTAGAAGCAATGAAAGACTGACTGCTGGAAGATTCTGGTTTGAGCAGTTCATATTGGAGTGGAGTCATATTAACAATTAGAAGAAAGAATACAAAGCTCCGGTTTATGGGCTATGAGTGAGTCTCAAAAAGTTATCGCTTTAGCAACGGAAGCAAAAGAATAGAGATTTCCAGATCTGCTAGTTTTGCAGAGCAAAATTGGAACAGAATTGATACAAATTTGGGGAATGATTCACTTAGACATAATGATCCGCTTGGTGGTAGTAACTCACTTAGTGATGACAACTCATTTAGTGATGATGTCACTATTTAGAAGGGAGAAGCTGAACAAGATAGGAAGCAACATAGGATTGACACCAATAAAGGGCTACCAAAATTTTTACTACCACACTGTGGGCGTGGTTTGTGCAGGACGCCCTGCATTTTCTTTCAACATCTTTCAGTGCAAATTGGGTGCTCTGGGGTGGAGCTCCATTTTCACTACCCCACTGTGTTCCCCCCATCCTGGCAGCAGACCACCCCTGATTGACATCCAGGAGCAGTCAATGCCACACAGGTCAGACAATGGAACAAGGAGATTCCACCTGATAAGTATTCTGCTAATAAAGTTAAAGTGTGTAATGTATGGTATCAGCCAAGAAGGGAAGTATTGGCATTACCTACAGTTGAACAAGAAAAGTAGAAAAAGCCATGGAAAAGGAAATGAAATCCATGGGAGACCATAGAGTGTTCAAATCTGTGACTTTGCCACAGGGTAGTAAAGCTTGGGCTGTAAGTAGACATACCAGAAGAAAGTACTACCCAATAATGAGGTACAATATAAAGCAAAGTTAGTGGCACAAGGTTTTTCACAGTTGAAAAATGTGCACTATGATGAGGTATTTGTGCTAACTGTAATTGCAAAGGATGTATTTGGAGGGAAATTTAAATGTGGGTCTTCAAATACAAGTAGCTGAAGAATATTAAATTATTTGATTGTTGTGTTAGAATATTCATGAATGGGAGAGCCATGTTAACATGGGTAGCCAATGAATAGGCATAGCAACTAAGTCAGCCAATGGGAGCTAAAATTCTTCTGAGTCTGTGCAGAGAATCGAAATTGATACTTAAGCTTAAGGCTGGGTGTGGCTCCAATCTCCACTCTATTGTCTGTCCTTTCTGTACTGAAGTTAGCCCCTCCTTTTGTTTACAGCAGAAATAATCTGCTAATGGTATTATAAATTCATCTGCTAGTATGTTTATAAAGAAGTTATTGAATCCAGTTGAATCAGTCATCTCTGTGTGCTTCTGGCTTTGATTTTGCAAGAAACTTTAATATATTGCAGCTTCATTTTTAATCATTTTTAAATTATTTCTTACATGAAATTCTTTGCTATAACTACCACACCTTGCAATAACTAATTCAGTAACACAGCTAGAAGGAATAAATCCAAATCTATTTTATTTTATATTTTTGGTAAAGTACATTTGTCACTTTATTATCTGTTAGCACAAACTTGAAATATTGTTTTGAAATTATTTTCAATTCCTTTTTATTTTTTCCCCACAATTTCCCCCCACATTGACTTGAAAACTTATTATTCATCCCAAAATGTAGATCACAAAAAAAAAACCCCGAAGCTAGCAATTCCAATTGTCACCTGCTCTATTAATTGTTTCTTGAAAAAAAATAAAATTAAAATATATTTGAAATGATTTTATGTAAATTGGGTCATTGAGGGGCTTTCCTATTCAATTTCATTTTTGTCATAGGTTTTTTTTTAAAAGTATGCATCCGCTATACAAATTTATTCAAAATTAAATTGAACATTTTTCTGGAAAATTGACTGAAATGCATTATTTCCAGGCTATAATTGATCTTAACTCTTAGTAGAATATTCAACAATTTAGGAATATTCAACCCTAGCTTTTATTGAAGAGATTGCCAGTTAAATCTTACTTGTAGTTCAAAGCTACTTTGTGTATTTGTGTGACTGAATTCACTAATTTTAGCAAGCAAAGCCTGTTCTTCCCTTCCTTCAAATTAAAGGAAAATGTATTGCTTGGTAGATCAGGTTAGGCAGGCAAATTGGAAGATTGGAAAGTCGATAATTTACAAGGTGGCCACTGGGGGGAGCAAAAGTGCACGACTGAATAGAAAACTGAATAGAAAACTCTGGATTATTGGATATTACCAACAAATTGAGGAGAAAGTTAATAGGGGGTCTAGTAAATTATGTAATGGAAATACACAATGTTGTTTAAAGCATCGGTTTAATGTGCAGTTAAATACGTTGAAACATTTTATTTCCTTCCAAAATTCTTTGTTATAAAAATACATTTAAAAAAAATCACTTTGCTATCTTGGCAATGATCCTGGCTTAGAACACTTTCAAGTAAGAAAAATGACCTAAGTAAAGGAAAATGGAATGAAAAAAAAGCTGCGATTATTTTGACAAATGGAAAAGAAGCAGGAGAAGAAGGAAGGAAGGGAAAAGATAAAATAAGTCAGAACACTAGTAGAAATGTAGGGAGTTGCTGATGTGAATAGCTCTATGATTGCTCAAATACAGTACTTAAAACATTTTGGTCTGGGATATAGCAAATAGGTTTATCTCACTAACTGGTATGAAAATCACTGTCCTGGTTTTATGGAATGTACTTAAAGTGTGATTTTTTTTTTTTTTGAGGAAAAGTGTCCCCAAAATGAGAAGATATAGTACATAATCTAGAATAGAATAGAATAGAATAGAATAGAATTTTATTGGCCAAGTGTGATTGGACACACAAGGAACTTGTCTTGGAGCATATGCTCTCAGCGTATGTCAAGGCTGCCAAATAAATAAGTAAGTAAGTAAGTAAGTAAGTAAGTAAGTAAGTAAGTAAGTAAGTAAGTAAGTAAGTTTTTTTAAAAATAATTTTTATTGGTTTTATAGGTTTACATAAAAAAAACATAGAACAGTGCACAGTGCATGTGCCCGTCACCTAACAACACACACCCCCCATCACCCCAACCACCCCTACAAAAGGATTCAAATTTTTTTACTTATTTATCTATCTATTAATCCTTGGCTCTATCTTGAACAAATATTACTGAAAGAGTGATTGTAATTTATTTTTCATATTTACATCACAGATTCTACTTAACATATAGTCTTTTACCTTGTTCCATCGCACCATCAGCTTCTCCAATTTATTCTCATCAAAATTATTTAATCTTATTTCCATAATTTCAAAATGTATGTGATCCACCATATACCAGTACCAATTTTGTACTGTCCATTTTGTAGAATCTTTCCATCCTAATACCATCACCGCTTGAGCACTTTCCAATGCTGCGGTTTTAATTTCCTTAAATTCTCCTAGTTCCCTATATTTAATTAAAATTGCTATTTCTTTTGTAATAATCCAGTTAATGTTTAACATTTTATTAATTTCATTCTGGACTACATTCCAGAATTTCTGACTTTCTGCACACTCCCAGATCATATGCATAAAAATTCCTTTTTTCTGGCACCCATGCCAACATTTACCCTTCTCTTTCCCCTGGAAGTGTGCAATTTGTAAGTAAGTAAGTAAGTAAGTAAGTAAGTAAGTAAGTAAGTAAGTAAGTAAGTAAGTAAGTAAATATTCAGACAAATAAAACTCAGAGTCCTTTTATAAAGTTCAAAAGTGAATTTATCAAAATCAGAACTTGAAGCACCGAAAGGAAAGAAAAGTCTGAAGAAAAATGGCACGTTACACACATATCAAAACCTCTTTTTCACCCCCTGTTGGGCATTCACCCAGTCTCCATTGTCCAGATGCATCAGGTGGCACAAGTTGCTCCTCCCGGACTCTTCAGGAATTTTCCATCTAACAGTCTCCGCCTGGCACCTGGGAAATCAAAACTTACTCTCCTCCTGCACACTTCCCAATCCCCTCCCCCCGATCTCTACCCCTCCCCATCTCTATGACAACCAAGCGAAACAATGCAGCAACTAAAAGAAAAAGATACATTTGTCAAGAATCATGTGGTACAACACTTAATGATTGTCAAAGGGGTCAAATAAGCAATGAAGAAACAATCAATATTAATAAAAATCTTAGGGTACAATCTAGGTTTAATTATATGACATGAATTAATTTCATAAAATTATACTAATTAAATGGATCTTTTGATATTAATTAGGCTTTTGTTGCTATGTTAATTCATGTAATCACTCTATTTTTCCCTTCACTGTACAATTGTCATTGCATATATTTTACTCTGTATTTCACTATGTCAACATACATACATACATACATACATACGTACAATATAACCATTGCTCCCAGTTTAGCATCTGCTTCAATCACATAGACAAAATATATGAGGTTTTTGTTTCTGTAATCATCACATGAAGGAGCATCCAGAACTTATTAACCCTCTCCACATTTATAACTTAAAGGTATTTTATCTTTTTTTGTCAGTCTTCCTCAATGTTAAGTTTTCACACGAATTAGAAACAGCATCCCTGTTACTATTTTAATCTTTATCACTGAACTACCTTTATCCTTCCTTATTTTCTTTATATTTTCCTTATTTGTCCAATACATTACCCACATTTATCTGTTCTCTACTATCTGTGCCAAACAAAACAAAGCTGTCTTTGATCTTCATTTTTCTGCTATCAACTGTGAATTCACTAAACATTCTGCTTCACATAACTATTGCCTTTAATGTAAAACAGTATTCACTTTCCATTTACTTTCATAATAAGTTCTTCCATGGCTTCTTCACCTTCAGCTAACGCAATGGTGTCGCTGCATATCTCAAATTATTTGTATTTCAATTTTGATTGCAGCTGTCATATATTCCAATCTTGCCATTCTTATTATATATTCACTCTACAACTTAAACAGCTATGGGAATAATATCTATCTCTGTCCTACTCCCTTTTCTATCCTGAACCAAATTCACTTCATATAGCATCATCTTGTTTACTGTAAACATTTCTCAGAGGAAAAAGCATTTGTTCTGACACATCCATTATATTTAATACATTCCACATTCTGGTAGTTTAAGTTTATTACAATCTAAAGTAAAATTTAAGACAAAGTTAAATCCATTTATAAAACAATCTAACTAACGTCTAAAGGTGATGTCCAGAATGCTGCTTATATGAAATTATATGTATATACACATACATATACACATACAATACATATGTGTGTATACATACATACATATTACAGAGAGATAGATAGATAGATACAAATCTGGAGGCTGTCAGGGTCTGGATGGGTGCCAACAGGCTCAGACTCAAACCAGACAAGACGGAGTGGCTGTTAGTACTGCCTCCCAAGGACACGTTCATCTCTCCGTCCATTACCTTGGGGGGAAAACTACTGACCCCCCCTCAGAGAGGGTTTGCAGCTTGGGCATCCTCCTCGATCCACAGCTAACTCTGGAACACCATCTTTCGGCTGTGGCGAGGGGGGCATTTGCCTGGGTTCGTCTGGTGCACCAATTGCGGTCCTACTTGGACAGGGAGTCTTTGCTCACAGTCACTCATGCCCTTATCACCTCGAGGTTCGACAACTTCAATGCTCTCTACATAGGGCTACCTTTGAAGAGTGTTCAGAAACTTCAAATGCAGCCGCGCGAGCAGTCTTGGGCCTTTCAAGAAATGCCCACATCTCACCATCACTCCATGGACTGCATTGGCTACCAATCTGTTTCTGGACACAATTCAAAGTGTTGGTTATGACCTAAAAAGCCCTATATGGCACAGGATCAGACTATCTCCGAGACTGCCTTCTGCTGCACGAATCCCAGCGACCGGTGAGGTCCCACAGAGTTGGTCTCCTTATGGTCCCATCGACCAAACAATGTCAGCTGGCAGGACCCAGGGGAAGAGCCTTCTGTGTGGGGGGCCTGGCCCTCTGGAATCAGCTCCCCCCAGAGATTCGCATTGCCCCCATCCTCCTCGTCTTCCAGAAAAGTTTAAAAACTCATCTTTGCTGCCAGGCTTGGTGTTCTTTAGATCTTTCCCCCCTGACCAATGAATGTTTTAGTTTGATTGTTGAATGAATGATATTAATGCTTTTTTCTTTTTAATTAGAATTTTAAAGATTGTTTTTAATGTATTAATTGGATTGCTATTATTCTTGTTTTTCTGTATATGCTGTGAGCCGCCCCGAGTTCTTGGAGAGGGGTGGCATACAAATCCAATAAAATAAATAAATAAAATAAATTCTGTAATCCCTTTTATAGGGGTGGAGTCAGGGTGACTGAATGGAACTGAATGTTCACTAGCTGGATGCCATTCCTGACATCTACAGCAGATACTGTATGTTCTCTTTGCACCCTGATAGAGAAATATTTGTTGATGCCTAGAATTGAATTCTTACCCTTCTGAATGTGAGGCAAGCATCTTCATCTCTAGGCCATCGTCACATTGCTGATCTGAAATTATAATACAAACCCTATAATTATATTAAATATGATAACATGTAAAATAATAACATAGTGAACGTATCTAAAATTTAAATGAACTACTATACATTCAAATGGAATGCATTATTTTCCTTTGCTGCCACACAAATCTTGCTGCATATACTGTACTATAACAAAATATAATTTATCTATAAACAGTATCTGAATGTAGGCTGAATCTGGGCAAACAGGACATTTATGTAGGACAAATCTGGTTTGGATGTCTTCATAAAATGTGGAAAGGGTATTTTTTTATAGAAACATAGAAGGCTGACGGCAGAAAAAGACCTAATGATCCATCTAGTCTGCCCTTATACTATTTTTTGTATTTTATCTTAGAATGGATCTATGTTTATCCCAGGCATGTTTAAATTCAGTTACTGTGGATTTACCAACCACGTCTGCTGGAAGTTTGTTCCAAGGATCTACTACTCTTTCAGTAAAATAATATTTTCCCATGTTGCTTTTGATCTTTCCCCAACTAATATTTACCATTCAATTTTGCAGAGGGAAGATTATGGCATTGGGCAAAAGAGATAGTGTGCCAATGTTTGTATGTTTCTAGCTGTGCAAGATAGCTGGCAGCAATAACAATATATCTGTTGGGTACTGGTAACAGGAAGGCTTCCCTAGATCTATTTGTCACTCCATATTCCTTATCATTTGCTCCAGGGTTCCTTTTGCCTGATCATATTACATCTTATAAACTGAGGAGAGAGAGTAGCCTAGATTTAAAAGATTAGATTCAACAGCCTTGATCTATGTGAGTTGAAAATTGTCTTGAAGAATTAATAGTGCTGAGCCTTGAGACAGAAGTTAAGGTTTATAGAAGCTAAACACTCTCTTGACTTGCAAGATTCCGTTAATCCTTGTGATAAAGTAGAATTACAGTGTTCCCTCGATTTTCGCGTGTTCAAACTTCGTGAAAAGTCTATACCACGGTTTTTCAAAAATATTAATTAAAAAATACTTTGCGGGTTTTTTCCCTATACTATGGTTTTTCCCGCCCGATTACATCATATGTCACCGCCAAACTTTCGTCTACCTTTAATAAATATTTTTTTAATAAACTTTAATAAATACACATGGTGAGTAATAATCTAAATAGTTTCTAAGGGAATGGGAAATTGCAGTTTAGGGGCTTAAAGTGTTAAGGGAAGGCTTGTGATACTGTTCATAGCCAAAAATAGCGTATTTACTTCCGCATCTCTACTTCGCGGAAATTCGACTTTCGCGGATGGTCTCGGAACAGATCCCCCGCGGAAATCGAGGGAACACTGTAGTACATCTGGTTCTGTTCCTTGTGAAATCTACCTGGAAAAGCTAACATTATTTTTTTTTAAGTCTAAAAGTCCTGCTTTCTCCTTTACCACCTGGACATAGGGGTGGTGTGTCTCTTCTACGCTTCTGTTCATTACCATCTCTTTCCTGTCTCCATCGTCCAAGGTCTTATCTATATGAAAACTGTTTCAATTAAGAACCAAGTTGTTGGTCCTAATTGTGGTCACTAAACAAGGAATACCTGCAGATAAAAGTGTTGCTAAGGCCGTGGCCAATAAGGAAACAATAAACTTCTTTCTTAAATTTTCTTGCTTTCTCGATTTTTGATCTTTTGTCTTTTATGAAACATGCATATTCATTTGCATTTCTGTTTCCATATTTGGCTCCATTTGTAAGATCAGAAGAAAAAAATTGCTTGGGACAAATTAGTGCCACAGTTCAGATTCTTCAGATCAGACATTTCACATTATCTTGCATCTCCTCTTTAGGTATTTATAATGTTTTCCAATCAGTTTTAAATGGTTAGATTTTAAATGGTTAATGTTTCTTCTGGTTCCTTTAAATAGTTTAGTGAGTATTTCAGTAAAAACACCTGGTGCTTTTTATGTGTCAGCTAGTTTATTATTTCACTTTGCACCCTAAGTGAAATCAATTCTTAAATATATGTTTTCTCTTCAACAGTTTGTTATTTTATATTCCACTTGTAAAATATGTCAGTGTCATGCTTCTATCTTAATAATAATAATAATAATAATAATAATAATAATAATAATAATAATTTATTGGATTTGTATGCCGCCCCTCTCTGTAGACTCGGGGCGGCTAACAACAATGATAAAAACAACATGTGACAATCCAATAATATAACAACTAAAAACCCTTATTTATAAAACCAAACATAAACACAAACATACCATGCATAACTTGTAATGGCGTAGGGGGAAGGAATATCTCAACTCCCCCATTCCTGGTGGTATAAATGAGTCTTGAGTAGTTTACAAAAGACAGGGAGGGTGGGGGCAATTCTAATCTCTGGGGGGAGTTGGTTCCAGAGGGCTGGGGCCGCCACAGAGAAGGCTCTTCCCCTGGAACCCTATCTTCCTTTAGCTTCCTTCTGTTTAGCTTTCCATTAGCTTGACTAGTAATCAATCCATCCTACCTTAACTGTATCTGCATGAGATGGTGGGCACATCAATTTAATCTATATGAATAAAAATGTAAATGTTGGTTTGTTCAAAATCTTAAATCTACTAAATTTCTTAACCAATTGCTTTGAAATTTTGACAAAATATTGCATTTGAATATGTGCGTGTTTTTGTATAACTATATTATATAGATGTCACACTCACACCTGTAACAGGTAAAAACATACAGGTGCTTTAAACAGGACTTTCTTCACTGATTGCTTTCAAATTTTGACACAACGTTGCATTCGAATACACATGTGTTTTTATATACCTACTATTATATTATATAAATATCACATCTGTGATGGGTAAAAGTATGCAAGTGCTTAAAACAGGGCCTTATTCACCGATTGCTTTGAACTTTTGACAAAACGTTGCATTTGAATACCCACGTGCGGTTTAGATCTACACATGGATTGCTTCTCACATGTACAATTATATGTTGCATGTTCTAGAGTCAGCAAACCAGACAAACCAGATCGAGCCAGAGCAACGCGTGGCTCAGTATAGCTAGTAATAAATAAAATAAGTATTTTTCAGTGATTTCTTTACTTTTCTTTAACATATCATTTTGTGTTGTTTTACTCTATTTGTTGCCATTCTGTATTATTTGATAACATTGACTTTCATATATTCCCTTGTTATTTTTACTTGTTGAAAGGCTGCATTCAACCATCACCTATCTGTTTTGAGGTTCTCACTCACCTCTTTTCCCTAGCTATAACAATTCTTTGTTTTGAGAGCCAATTAAAAGGTTTGCTTGAAATTTTGGGAATACAGTACATGTTTATGCTTTAATTTGTGTCATATTTCTTGTTTCTTTCCATAGCAATTCCACTTCATCTTCCCAAAAATTAACTACACTGAATCCATTTGTAACATTGATACTTTCTTTTGACTATGGGTCCTCCAGGTAAAATCTTACTGATACACTACCCTCTTTAATTTACTAAATGTAACCAATATGGTTGATATCAGTAATTGATGATCTAATCGAGGGGTCTCCAACCTTGGCAATTTTAAGCCTGGGGGACTTCAACTCCCATAATTCATCGGACAGTTTTTCTGGGAGTTGAAGTCCTCCAGGTTTAAAATTGCCAAGGTTAGAGACCCTTGGTCTAATCCACAATCTGCACCACAAAAGGCCTTGCCTTCTGGATTGCTCTATTATGTATTCTATGTTCTATTTTATAGTCAAACACATTCTGGGTTGTGAAATACAGCTGTAGAATCTTCATTTATATTGCTTGGAACATAGGTTTGAATCATGAAAAAAACTGTATCTGCAAAACTCTATTAATGTAAGTCCTCTATTGTTAAATTTTTATCCACTCTTCTGTTCTCCTGCTCCGCCTTTGGCATTCTGGCACAATGCCTTTTCTAAATATTGTAGTCATCCTCTCTTACAGTTTGTCATATCATTTAATCAATATCTTTCAGTGCTATATCTGTGGTAGGGACATATGCTTATATAATATTGATCCTTACCAGACATCCACTAATTATAATAGATGAAGTTGTATAGCTTATTGAGATATAGATGAGCACATCATCAATATATCTTTGCTGAATCTCATTAACATTCTACTTTGTCCTGTGGTTGCATACTCTAAATATTGTATCATATAATTGTATGATTTAGTGGCCTATTTGAGTAAGTTCACTTATTCCAAAAATATCTAATGTAGTTTGCTACATTTCCACTTTGAAAATTTCACACTGTCCCCAGTTCATATTTTTTATATGCCATGTTCCAATTGCATTTGTCTTTTTTAAAAACAAGGAACTAACAAGGCACCATTACTGATAAAAATTTTCTTCCTGCATTTCTTCAGCCATAGCTTCATACAGTGTCAGCCCTCCTAGCTATACCAGACCAAAATAAACTCTGCAGAAAGGCTATTTTATTTTTATTGAGAGTAGTTTTATTTTTAAGTGGTTATAATGAAATCTTGCAAATACGATTGTATTTCCTCCCATTCTTATACTTAAGTGATTTAGGAAGATATCTTTTTGACTCATGTATGCATACTTTCCACTTGTTTTGGACAAGCAGTTTTTCACCTGGTAATTTTGATAATTGATCTGGTCTATCTCCCTCAATATTATCTTCCTTATCCTTTATATCAGGGGTCTTCAACCTTGGCAGACTTTAAGACTTGTGGACTTCAATTCCCAGAATTCCTCAGCCAGCTTTGCCGGCTGAGGAATTCTGGGAGTTGAAGTCCACAAGTCTTAAAGCTGCCAAGATTGGGGATCCCTGCTTTACATCTATGGAAGCAGTTTTCTACAGCTTGTAGTCAGAAAAATACTGTACATTTTGAGATACTTGTCACCTAAGCCAAATTTTCTAAATATGTTCATACAGTTTTCTCAGCAATGGTGTACTGACTTGTGGATCTGATTTTGCAGTTCCTTCTCTTAGATGGATTAGCTTGCCCCACACTTTCAGAATTTCATTTGGCACAAAAGTTGAAGAAGTCCAGAGACACTTGAAACCTGAGACAGAAATATCTAGCTTCTCTAATCTCCATGGTTGTCCAGTCCAAGCTGCCTTCAATTTGATTTCCTTCTGTTGATGGGGCACCTGCTCCAGTGACATTAATTAACCTCATATTCTTTTTGTTTTTTCTAGTGCAAATTTCTACTAAGTTCCTTTCAGGGTGAGTCAGGTGGGAAAATAAGATTTAATATTTTCTAGTCAAATAATCAAACTAATCTTGGGGATGTGCCAAGTGTGGGTCGAGTAGGAAAAAGTGAAGAGAGCAGTCCTGACAGATTGTCCATTTCATATACTGTTTGAAGAAACCACTTGAACCTGCCTAACAGAAGGGATAGCCTTGTGGAAGTATAAACGTGTTGAACATTCCTGCATTTAGAATATACTCATTTGCTTTGTCATTAGCACGAAGATAGAAATTAGCAATATAATATTCAGTTTGGTTTCTCAACCATATATGGAGGTCTAGATAAGAACTACAAAAATATTGACCTGGAATCTTTGTCAGTTATAACACCAGTTTAACATTTTTACAACATTCATATAAGGTGTTATTCTCTCATTATAGTCCTTCTGGCAGGAATTACAAGGTTGTCTGCTTCTTACTCCTGAGAATCCTGTGTCTTCCTTATATGTCAATAATTTTCTAAAGTCTGTTGCACATTTTATTCCTTCATGCACTGCATTGCACTGCACATTTTATTCCCCCATGACAGCTGTCAAAGTATCACAGTGCTGTACAGTTTTTGTATCCTGGGCCCATATTTTAATGGGCAGCAACATATAAGCCATGAAAGAAATGTCAGATCATATCAATGACAGCACAGATAAAAATGGAGGAAATAATAAAATAAAATAAAAAAATAAATATAAGTGATCTGGCATACTGGCTATTAAAAAGTATCAAATCTGTGGCTGCCACTTTTTTAAAACTTAAAGTCTCATTTTAATGGAAACCTTTATGCATGTGTACATTTTAAATTGTATTAGCATAGTGATAAAATCATAATTAAAATCATAAGAGAACAAGAGTGATTGCACTGCATCAGGGAAACCAAGCTTCAAAAGCCTACTTAACCAAGGAGCTCAGAGGGTGACTTAAGTCAAACACTTTTTTTCAGTGACACCTACTTCACATTGCAAATTCAATATGTATTTGTGTATGATAAAAAGAGAGATTCCCAGTGTGGAATATCTTGAATAATTTGGAGAAAATGTGAGTTTAACGAATAAACAATGACATCAGGCATTGACTGGTATGTCTATCTGTTGACCAGTCTATCTATAATCTATCTCATCTGTCACCCATCTCTCTCATCCATCTATCTCTCATTTATCATCCATCTATCTCATCTATGTAATCTACCTCATCCATCTATCTATCTATCTATCTATCTATCTATCTATCTATCTATCTATCTATCTATCTTCGGAGAAGGGCGGCATACAAATCTAATAAATTATTATTATTATTATTATTATTATTATTATTATTATTATTATTATTATTATCATCATCATCATCATCATCATCATCATCATCACCAGCACCACCACCACCACCATCTATCTATCTATCTATCTATCTATCTATCTATCTATCTATCTATCTATCTATCTATCTATCATCTAATCTCCCTCTCTCTTTAATCTTTAAAATAGATGCATATTTTAGAACAAATGGTAGCCGTAAAACTTATTTTCATATGGCAAACAAATAAAAAAAAAGAAACAAGCAAATAACTCCTACATGCTTTATTTTAGCTTCCATGGAAGCTTGTGGGAGTTACACAAGAAGTTTCCTTAAAGGTTAAAATCTTTGTATACTTACATGGAATCAAGTGTGTACAATATTTGGATTTGCTGAGAGTTTTGAAGAAAGTGATATATACAGTATAACATCTGACAACCCAGATGAAAAACATATTCTTGGATGAAGAATGTGGACACCAGCTCTTTCTATCACCTGAAATTTTGGTTTGGGAAAATGTAAAGATATTTATCTCTCTGCATTGAGCACAGCTGTTGCCCACATAAAAATGATTGGCAAACATTGAAACCACAATGAAAATATCAACTTTCTGTGCTGCAAAGAGAAGTCTGAGATAACAGCATTGAGAGTTAGAATCAAAGAACCTTAGAAAATTAACCTTCAGTTCAATAAAACAAACAAAAACAATAGACTAATTTCTACTATATTCCACAGAGCCTCTCATCTTATAATCTTTTGATGCATCTACACCACCTAACTAAAGTGTGCTTTGCTATCTGTGCTGTGCCAATTTGAAAAATCTAATTGCATTGCTTTATAAGATTGTGATGTAGTTTCAGAAAAGTAGTAAACAATTGATTACTTGATCCGAGGCTTCACATTTCATTTTTTTTCTACCTAAAATATTGAAAATATGTTGGATGAAATGCTAATCACATACCTGTCAAGTTCTTCCCTTTTGTGATGACAAATTATACAAAATATGTACAGGTAAAAAAAAGTATGCAAAAGAAATTAAAGACATAAAGCAAAAAGAAAATACCCCCTAATTTAATTTATACAAATATATCCAGTCCATTTTTCCATATTCTAGTACTCATTTTACCCAATGTACTAATTTATATATTTCAGTTTGTTCTTTAATCCTCTTGTTTTTCTTTTCCAGAATCTCAACTCCATCCAACTTTATTTTTCCCAGAACTGCTACCACTTTTTTCTGTTCCATTTCACTCATTTTTTTATATATTTACTTTGTGATTCATTCTTGATAACCAACAACCTCAATGTATAACTTCCATAATCACCATTCACTTTTCTTTCCATTACATTTATCCAACATCAGAGGGGTATTAACTTACCTCCTGTACCGGTTCCCAAATGTGAGTGTGCACACATGCTTGCTTCACTCATGCACACCTCTTCCTTACATGAACTCAGACTTCTGTGCATGTGCTTTTTTCTCTCACATGGCTTAGATGCATGCACACAACTTCAAAATATGCCTAAATAGGACAGCATACCCTGTTTTCCTGAAAATAAGACATACCCCGAAAGTCAGGCATGTCAGAGGTTTTGCAGAATTTGCTAATATAAGGCACCCCCCCCCCCGAAAATAAGACGTAGTCAGGTTTACATATGGTACGGTGGAAAAATATACGGTACCATTCAAAGCTGTTCATAGCGGTACCGTAATAATGTGGCGTCCCCTGCTGGCCCCTTCCATCGCTTTGTACCATCCAGTACAGCAGACACAGTCTGCTGCTGTCTCACCGCCACTACAGTCTCCACTACAGTGCGTAGACTGTAGTTCCTCTGGTGGCCGGAAGCTGCAATAGCGAGAGTATACTGTTGTACCATATAAGTGCCATCGTTTGTGTGTGTGGGTGCCATACTGACAGGTACCGTACCGTAATCAGTGTACCGTACAGTACACTTTCTTTGGGGGTGTCAGCTTTTCTGCCTGTGAATTTGTCTTATTTGAAAAATATAAGGCACCTCACCGAAAATAAGACATAGCACAACTTTTGGAGCAAAAATTAATATAAGACAGTGTCTTATTTTCGGGAAAACATGGTAGCACTAGGGCCTGATTGCTACTACTGGATCACCCAAACCGCCAGAATACCACCTCTATGCAGCATCCATTTTTAAAAAAAGATTTCACCTCTTATTTTACCACATGTTCTTCTTACATACATCATTTGTATTACATTCAAATTATTTTTATATTTTTTCCTGACATACCCAGCTACCACTTCCACATAACAATTTTTCCTATTTTGGAAAAAAAAAATTCAGCAAACCACATATTGACTACCTTTTTGCCAGCATTTTCAAGTTTTAAATAAATCCACTCATTTCCTATCTTTAGTAAATGTTCTATCAAGGTATAATCCTTTGCCTGAAACAATTTTTGACCTGTAAAATTCACATTCAATCTTAACATCAGAAACAATTAAAGAAGGTATTTTAAAAACACGAAAAAACCCGTTTAGTGGCATTTTGTGTAAAAGATTTTTCATATGGGCACTTTAAAAAGCAACTTCAGATCGTGCAGAATGCAGCTGCGAGAGCAATCATGTGCTTCCCTAAGTATGCCCATGTTACTCCAACACTCCGCAGTCTGCATTGGCTGCCGATCAGTTTCCGGTCACAATTCAAAGTGTTGGTTATGACCTATAAAGCCCTTCATGGCATCAGACTAGGATATGCCGCACGAATCCCAGCGACCGGTTAGGTCCCACAGAGTTGGCCTTCTCTGGGTCCCGTCAACTAAACAATGTTGTTTGGTGGGACCCAGTGGAAGAGCCTTCCCTGTGGTGGCTCCGACCCTCTGGAACCAGCTGCCCCCAGAGATCAGGATTGCCCCCACCCTCCTTGCCTTTTGTAAACTTCTTAAAACCCACCTCTGCTGTCAGGCATGGGGGAATTGAAACATCTCCCCCCTGCACATGTAGTTTATGTGTATGATTCGATTGTGTGTTGTTTTTTATATATTGGGGTTTCTTTTTTGGACTTTTTAATCTAAAACTGTAATCTAGATTTTTAAATATTAGATTTGTTACTATGTACTGTTCTTCACCATTGTTGTGAGCCACCCCGAGTCTGCGGAGAGGGGCGGCATATAAATCCAATAAATCTAATCTAATCTAACTAAAACAGCACCTGCTTCTCAGAGTCTGATTTGGAACCCTGTTTTTTAGAGAATTTTATAGCAAAAAAAGTGAGTTCAGTAGAACAATTTTTAAGGTTATATTGTCAGTACAATATCATTTCAGCGAGAAAGAGTTAATGAAACAAGAAAGCAATTTTTAAACAGACTTATCCTGTGAATAGAAGTTCTAATTCTTTAGTCATCACCCAATATTACCTACACCTTTATAATATTGGTTTACAATAATCAAATTTAAAAATCTTAGGTCTTCTGAGCCCATTTATGAGAACTTTATTTGGCAAGTGCTGATAATCATAAAATCATCATGCCATTCAAAGTCCAAAACAAATACATGCATATTAATATTGCTACTGAGTCTCTTGCCTCCCGATACCTTAATAAGCTTGCCAAAATAGTAATACAGTGGTACCTCTACTTATGTATTGTTCTGCTGGGCTCTCTGGTAGGAGCCTCCCAAAAATTCAAGGGAACAAATTTCAGACACACACATGTTTGAAAATTCAAAACAATGTTCTTTATCACAAAATTCAAAATAAACTAAGCACTCTTTTTGTATTGCAAAGAGCACTCGTCCCAAAACAACCGGGTAGTCTGTACAATTTCCCTTAAACAGTCATTAAGTATTTAGCTAGCAGCTGTGAAGAAACTTCACACCCCTTCTTCTTCCAACGAAGTGAGACACACACACACACACACACACAAGTTGCTCTGCTTTGGTTTCAAAGGCGTGAAAAATCAACAAACAAGGTCCAGAAAACAGCAACACAGGATTCCCGAAGAACTGCGATCAGATACTCTTCCACAATAGCTAAACTCACACGCTGCTATTTATAGCAGCAGCCCTAATTACTGGAGCCCCACCCAAACACAGGTGGCTTCTCTTATCTCCTGTAATATGTCCTTACTTGGTCTCTTCTACGCATAATTCTGCGCTTGCGTGGGTCCAAGACGTCCAAGACGTCTTCATCCGAATCAATGGAAGATAATGGAGATTGGCTGCCTGGACTATGTGCCAAGCCCCCCTCTTCCAAGTCACTCACACCTTCCTCTTCGTCCGAGGAAACTAAACTCTGAACTGACTCTGTCGGCAATAACACAGGCCTATGACATGTTGAAGTTTCCCCTGCATCCACCTCCACATTCCCTGGGGCAGGAGCTGGGCCAGAGCCAACCACAACACGCATGCCTCTACTTACGAACTTTTTGAGATATGAACCGGGTGTTCACAGTTTTTTTGCCTCTTCTCACGAACCATTTTCAACTTACGAACCCTTGCTTCTCTCTTGGCTGCTGCGAGCAGTAGCCAAAACAAGCACTTTTAAGTTTGAGCTCATAAAGAAGAGAAATCTGTTTGGAAGAGATTGTTTTGGGGTGAGGGAAAAGGAAGGCAAGGATGCATCAAGCTCATAAAGTAAAGAAAACTGTTTGGAAGAGATCATTTTGGGGTGGGGGAAAAGGAAGACAAGGACACATTGAGCTCATAAAGTAAAGAAATGCCTTCCTTTTCCCTCACCCCAAAATGATATCTTCCATACAGCTTCTCTTATTTATGAGTTCAACGTGTCTTTGCCTTACTTTTCCTTCACCCCAAAACGATCTCTTCTAAAATGTTTGCTTTACTTTATGAGCTCAATGTGTGCTTGCCTTCCTTTTCCCTCACCCCAAAATGATCTCTCCCAAACAGCTTTTCTTCTTTATGAGCTCAATGTGTCTTCAAAATGCTGCTACGTTCTGTGCCCGATCTCTCTTCAAAATGTCCCTTGCCTGCTGCTACATTCTCCACCTGATCTTGCTTCCAAAATAACCTCTCGCCCGCTGCTTCCTCCAGTTGCGGATTTTTTTAAAAAAAACCCAACCCTTAAAGTTTTGGCTTTTCCTAATTGGTTTGCACGCATTATTGGCTTTTACATTGATTCCTATGGGAAAAATTGCCTCTTCTTACGAACTTTTCTACTTACGAACCTGGTCATGGAATGAATTAAGTTTGTAAGTAGAAGTACCACTGTACCTCTTTCCCATCAAAACCAAGGTACCTAATTGCCATGCTCCTTCAAATCACTTTGGCACTTGTGCAAGATGATGATGATGACAATGACAATGACAATGACAATAACAATAACAATAACCACCAATAACAATAATAATGACAAGAAAAACCAGTAACAATAACAATAACAAAACAATAACAATACTAATAAAAAACGCTATAAAATCTTTCATCGTCCCTATTAGGAAAAAAAATAATCATCAATAAATAAATATGCCATAACATGGAGCACCTCAAATCATCTGCCTGACAGGTCAGCTTCTATTTGTGTAGTTGGAGGCCTTGTTACTTGTCATATTGTGAGAAGAGGGGGGCGAGGAGATACAAGTGGAATTTAGTGCCACCACTTGATCTGCATTGTTGCTAAACACTATGCCCTACTGCCATTGCAGAAGAGCAGTGAACTATTGTTGTGTTAATTCATCTGTTATGTCTGGTCTCATTTCACAGATTTGCTAGAATGATTCTTTGCACCAGAAGGAATGGTTAGATATTTGAGAAATTTGATCTGCTTACCATCAACTGCAAGGACCTGGTTGCATACCAATCCAAATGCTGAGGCATAGGTTTTTGAAGTGTGATGGGCAGGAAGGCTATGAAAGCATAGAGTGCAACTCAATTTCTTAAGTAATAAACTGGGAACACATTTGAAAAGAAGTAACAATATACTTGCTTGACTCCTGCTAGGCTTCCTTTATTTAATCATCAGCTAGAGTGTTGCTTCCAAACACTCTGCAAGCTGATAAAACAGTGTGAATGCTAGTTTGTCACTTTTATCTTCATATATATATATATATGCAACTCCTTTAGAGAACTACAAGCATTGATTATATCAATGATATAAAAGGGAAGGAAGCGGAAAGACCACTTCTCTTAAAGATACAGATTTTGTTTCTGTGGGAAGAAGACTCAGCCATTCATTATGCTTCCGTCTACTTTCCCCCTTCCTTTCCCTTCCTTTTAATTAAACATATTCACACATGAAATAATTTGGTGTAACTTAATAAATGTTTAAGCACCATTCTCTACCATGTAGCTGTCTTGTAGTTTATGTCATTATGGCCCACTGCTCAAGAAGGAGAATGTCTTAATTTTGAGTGTATCAAATCTAATCCTACGGTTTATTGTGGTCAGCCCCAGTGGGTCCTGTTCTAAGGCTTCCCTTCCTTTTCGGAGGCACAGAAGCAACCCAGCCTTGCCGCTGGTGGCCTGAATCACCTCAATTTGTTCTAGCTATCAAGAGGCAGCTGCACTGTGTGAAAGGAGCATGGACCACTAGACAGAGCATTAAAACTGACCTCTGGCTGAACACAAGAGAACCAACCTTTTCTGCTGGGCCACTGGAGCATGTGCAAACAGGTTTTGCTGAAAGACAAAATGCTCCAGTGATTTAAAGCAAGTTTTTGGATTCTCTTTTTCTCAATCTCTCTCCCCCCCCCCACCCTTTTAGAGGTGAAAACAGGACAGAAGACAGGCTGGGGACAATCTTAGTGACATCTGTTGCCTTTCACTTGAGCTCTGGCTGAGGACAATAACTTTTCAAAAAGGACTGACATGCATGAGAAAAATGGGGGGTGGGGTGTCTGAAGTTTCAAGAAAGGAAGGTTGAGACATGTTTCCCAACAGACACAGTTGGTCCTTTTCAAGGACTGTCTGTGGCGATTCTTTTGAGGGAAGAAAAACAAGGTATTCCCTGCCACCCCCATTTCTCTGCCCTCCTTTGGTTAAAATTCTCTCAAAAGCTCCTCCACTTATAAAATCCATGCTCTATAGGAGGGCAGAGCTGTTAAATTTCTCTTTCCTTGCTTTTTGTCTTTCAAATAAATAAATAAAATGCTTGACATCCCTAATCTTAAACACACTTAATAAGAAGTGTGAAGAAATTTATGCTTAACATTGGTTCACAACTGTTACTTTTTAATTTTCTCATTAATTTAAGTTGGCTAATCATAGCTCAGTGGCAACGGTAGTATTTTAACACTTGTACTGAGAGTTTTACATTGGTTTTTCCCCCTTTAGATAATTGTTTAGACAGGTTTCTCTCCAATTCCTCTGTGACCTGCCTTAAGCCTTTCCATTGCACCCTTTTACAAAAAATAACATGAAATAAGTGCTAATTTTACCCAATTATTAAGAGAGAAATGATTCTCTATTTCTCCCTCCTATCCTGCCAAGCACACTTTGTTTTTCATCATCATATTGACTCAGCCCACCCTTGACATATCTTCATAAAAAAGACAGATGAAGTAGCTGAGTAACTAGCAATAGATTATCCCCCTTTAGGCATCCACTGCTCACCTATTCAATTATTGACCCCAGGCCCCAAGAGTAAATTCTACATTACAATCAGCTATTTTTGCATCCATTCCACCACTGTAGAAAGAAATTAATGAAATATCTTTAAATGATAGCCAGTATTGGGACAGTATGCTTAAATAAACGAACATGGGCATTGCTTTAAATAAACAGAAAGGTATCATTATCTCTGCAAGAATTCACTGAAGTTTTAGTACATTTTAATGTTTTTTTAACCACTATCTTCAGAGAAACAGCATTTACATAAAATATCTTATTTTTGTCTAGCATAGATTCAAGATACAATTCTGGCAATTTCTGTATCTCACCAAACTTTTGGATTTCTTTGAACTGAAAGATGATGCTAATAGGAAATACAATGTGCATCTTGACACATGCAGATTTCAGGGGATTTTTTTGAAATTTACAAAATTGAGAAACCAAGGATAACAGATTTGATGGGTTCATTATCTTCTGGAATCAGCATTTTGAATATTAAAAAAAAAACATTTCTGTACTAAATTGTCGTAGTTTAGATGAAAGGAAAATGAAATAAATAAATTTGACAAGAGTAATTGCTAGCAATCAAGTTTAAAGTAAGATAAATGTAAAACAATGAACAAAAAAGACTAAAAAATAGACCAAGAAAACAAGCATGTGGTTTAAAATATATAAACATGTATTTTTTTAAAATATTTCATTAAACAGTTAGAGATAACTAAGTATTTTGTTATATATACCTGAAAATCAGTATTAAATTGTAATCTGAATGCAACTATCTGGGACAGTGGACAGAACAGTATGAATCATAAAATAAGGTGACCAGATTTTAACATTGGTAAAGCGGGACATCATTGACCGGGATGTGTTGTGGTTAGCTCTGGCCCAGCTCCTGCCCCAAGGACTGTAGATGTGGGGGAGACATCCACATGCTGCAGGCCTGTTTTTCCCCCGGTGGAATCTGCTGATGAAGGCTCCTCTGACCAAGAAGACATGAGTGACAGGGAGGAGGAGACAGCTCAGAAGGAGACAGCAGACAGCTCAGAAGGAGATCAATTCTCTAGCTCCTCCTTGGATTCAGAACAAGAGTTAATGATACAGCCACGCATGCAGAGAGCGACGCATAGGCAACAACAACTGAGAGATTATTATCAAAGAAAATGAGGCCACCTGTGGTTGGGTGGGGCTGTGGTAATTAGTGAGGCTGCTATAAATAGCAGCCTGTGGGTTTGGCCATTGTGGAGGATTATCTGATCGTTGTGTTTCGTGACTGCTTTACTGACTTTGACCTTTTGTGTGCTGATTTTTCCCCACTTTGAAACTAAACCAGAACAAAGTGTGTTTCACTTTGTGAAAGAAGAAGGACTGTGAATTATCTCACAGCTGCAAGCTAAGTATCACAGAACTGATAAGGGACTTGTACAAATTACCAGTTTGTTTGGAGACAAGTGCTCTTTGCTATACCAAAAAGAGTGCTTAGTTTAAGTGACTTTTCATTATAAAGAACATTGTTTTGAATTTTCAAATGTGTGTGTGTCTGAAATTTCTACCTGTGAATTTTTGGGAGAAGTCTACCAGAGAGCCCAACAGAACAGGATTGGTGTGGGTTTCTTGATCAAAAATAACAAAGAGGTTACTAACTTATCAACTGTGGTGATTCCCTTAACAAGCGAGGCAAGGAAGGTCATAAAGTGGAGCGAAACTGAACTAATGCCTCTGTTAGCCATAAAAACGTTGGGTTCTGTTATGGTCGTAAGTCGAGGACCACCTGTAGCAGCCCTCCCACTCTCTGACTCTCAAAGAGGGGGCAAAAAGGGTGACAGGGACTCACAGCGGAATGTGTAGAAACATTAGGCGACGTGTCTGTATAGAGAGAGATTCTACAAAGCGAGCAGCTCCAAAGTGTGCAGCAATGTCTGGTTTGGCTCCGCCCCCTCAGGGGTATCCCCCATTATCCTTAGCAATGGGAGAAGCCTAGTGACACCTTACTAGCAACCACTGCCAGGCTGAAGGGGACATGCCATGAAAGGTGGGCAGCTGTGGCTGGAGGAAGACCGAGATGCGATATGTCTTCCCCACTTATGTGACTAGAGCTATGGGAATCTTCAGGTGAATGGGAACGTCATGAGAGCCCTCCAGTTGAGCTCTAGGACCCTCAGAAAAAAGGATACCAGCCTAGCCTGAGGGCATTTTTTTGAGGCATGTACTTTGCCTATGCTCAGAGGACCTCTTTCCTGATTCCTTCAGGAATGGGCATCTGTGGGCTGAAAAGAACCAAAAATTTCTGGAAAGGGAAAGCAAGCTTGCTTATTCTCTTCCCCACCCCCTGCAAAAAAATGTGTGGGCTTTCTGACAACTAAACTTTTCCCTCTTAAAAATTTTGTCTCATGTCTGTGACTGCCACCTTCGTCTTCCCTGGGTTTTCTTTGCTTTGCTTTGCTGCAGTGGCTGCCGAGGAAAC